>NC_143576.1:93850544-94031866 GCF_048544385.1 Mastigoproctus giganteus | reverse complement strand
TAAATGACTAAGTCATTACAATAAATAAAGTGGATGAACTATAAAAGAAATTAGATAACTGACAGAATAACCATACAAGAGATCTGGAGATTCCGGGAAAAGAGAGATCATAAGCATGAGAAATTATTACATTTTGCTTTGAGCAGAAGAAATTTAAAATCTCGGTAGGATTATACACGCCATTTATATCTTTCATAATACCATTGTATATCTCTTTATATTTCTGCATAATGCCATCATACTTATTGGAGACAAAGGGTCAATCCGCTGAGGAACTGATATTGTACTGAAGTTTCATTGTAAGAGGATAGAAATCCGATAGTAAACAGAGGTGTTCAACCAAATCTGTTGATCATTTTTTTTGTTTTTCTCTCAGAAACTGAATCTCAGAAATTCCGTCGACAAGGACTTCTCGAATTGTGCTAAGAAAGAAATATAAAAAGCGTTTGGATAGTCGAAGTTTTTTCATCGACCTGGCCATCAAAGAAAGAGGAGTGTTAATTGAGTTGGAAAACTACAATTTCTGTGAGTTTTGGTCGAAGTCTAAATATTTCATATTACTTTTCTGGGATTGTTCAGTTGGCACAATTTCAGCCTGAATGTAGGGGTCCCTTATAGGGGATCCTTCAGCACGTATCATATATCTCTCTCAGTTCTAGAAAGTGTTCCTCTTTAATTTAATTCGAAATCAGTTTTAAATTGCCTTAAATATCGAACGCGGATAGGTATTGAAGGTATTATCACACACCACCGCTACAGCCACTATTCTTTCATGGGGATGGAAAAAATCTATATTTGATTGCCGTAAGTACAGTACGATTTTTATATTTCCAAAAACAGATTAACCTTATGCTTTTAGTCGTCTCGGTATTTATTCTAAAAAAACTCTAAAACTTGAAGGTAGAGAAAAATTCGAGGAAAGTTCAAAGAGTGCAGAAAACTCCACGTTTGACAATAGTAACCTTGCAAGCGTTTATTTTCTGATTTTATCCTTTTATAGACGTACAAAAATATTCAATTTTTAAGGACCTAAGAGATGAATCCACGAACTTATTACTTCCAGTTTCCCATTATTTCCAGACAGGTATTGGTGACAAAAAAAATTTGCAAAAAAAAATTTCTATTGCCTTTTAACTGGCAACAGTTTTTACGCACTTTTAGGTTCATGCTTCGGAACGCTGACGACAGAAGGATAATAAAACACCGAACGACCTCAGATATTGATTGTAATGTAAATCGGGGACTGGAGAGTGCTTGCATGTCATCGTGTGCCATTCCCCCTTCCTGTGTAGCTCTCTATAATAAATTGTTTCTTAGTTCGGAAGAAGGGCAAATGATCCCACTTCCTGCTTACATTAGCTTCTTTTCCCTCCCTTCTCTTGGTAAATCGGGATTCTCACTGCGCTTGTATGTGCGGCACGAGGCAATTCGTCGATCAGTGACCTTTTCCTTTTTTTTTTTTAGTCTCCATAATCAAAAGAAGTTTTAGAATCGCTTTGACACAGGCTACCGAAACAAAGTTTTTGAGGAAACTTCAAAGTACTCGATATAATGTCTTGGAAATCTCTAGATTGCATGAGACATTTGTATGGAGTGAATATGATTCCTCAGAATATCCAGAAGACTACTTTTTATTTTTAAGGAAATTATTTTGAGTTCATGCAACCTTGCTAGGAATAAAAAAGGAACGTTGTACTACTTAAAGTCAATTTAAGAGAAAATGAGCAAATATTAACGTTTAACACCAAGAGATTGTATCAGAACCATTCTAGGTTCGCCTTTTTGGGTATTTTCTTCAAAATTGACGACCTGAACAGCATATTCCAGACTTATACTTTATTATAACCGCACACACTGATTTATTTTGCACCCACATTCCTCCATTCTTCACCATGCATCTTATATTTCCTGTCTAGTAAAGAAAAACTGGAGAATCAGGTTTTGGCTCGCGATCTATTTGTACTCTAAGAACAACAAAAGAAGTAGCGATTTCTCCTCCATTTTCCCTCTAATGACCAGTACGGAGATATGGCTTACGACAACACGTGTGGGTTATTTCCAGCCGCGAACAAATGTCCTGAGAGGAACGCGTCTCCTGCTGTAAGAAGAGGACTATTAGGATTACAAAGATATTAATCTCGACATAAGACGACGAAATCTGATACAGTAAACGGCACAGTGTTCGATGCAGCTAATGTCCATTACAGAAAGACCGGTCGATGGATCTCCTTGAGCAAGGTGTTTTGATATGTGGAGATGCTGTTGTTGTTGTTATTTGGTTTTTAGGAGCATTAGCAACTAAGGCCATATTGCTCCGGGATATGCGGTGGTCATTCCTTGACCTTTCCGCATATTCCGTATTTGGTGGTGACGGGCTCGAACCCCGGTCTAATCAAGAAGCGTGTGCTACGCACTGCTGCTCCTTCCCACCTGGCTACGGAGGCGCCGTGGAGATGCACTTCGTGTTTCGATAGCTGAGGGCAGTTTTCCTCCCCCTCTCTTCATTGCATGAAGCGCATGCACCTACATATGAAGTTGATATAGATAACGTATTACGCTGTTTTTCAATGTAGATTAAATAAATCCTCGATTTAATTATCAATATTACATTGATATTAATTTGGGATTTGGTCAATATTGAAAATTCCAAGGTTTTCTCGTAAGAAAAGTTTCTGTAATACGATATAAATACATTCATCTTTGTTATAAAGGTTTAACTCCTCAGAATAAAAGGAAATTTTTGATTGCTGTTGGTGAAACTGGATCCTACTGGAAGTCACAAAATTAAATACCTTTTAGCATTTTTATGGAGGGCCCACAAACAAGAAAGCTATTGAAAAACTTTATAGTTTCAATACCTTTCGTGTTATATGAGTATATAATACTCTATGGACTGATGGATATGAGAAGACAAGATACTCGTTGGCTCTGGACTTCAATATCTGCAGATTATAATTTCCAAGAAATACAAAAGGAGAAAGGCCCGACTACCACTTGGAGAAGAAGTAAGCTCTTATTCTCGTACTTTAAAATTTTAACTTGCATTTAGTAACTTGGTTAAAACGTTTTCATGCAGAGGACCCCTTCTCCCATCGACCTTAACAAACCAACTAGAGAAGATGAAGCTCATGACAAGCTGCTCACATTTATAAAAATAATAGGTCTGTCGACATACGAATACACGCCAGTTTTAACAATGAAATAAAGAATTTCATTCCTAAAAATCAGTGCAGCGGTCTAGCCAAAGAAAAGAGGAATGGAAATAACGCAGACCATCCTTCTTCGCACTCTTATAATGACGAACTACACGAGGCCGAGAATAGCGCTGGGATAAAGGCGCCATTGCAATTCACCAAATCGTGATCTAAAGTAGTCAGAGGACAGCTAACATTTAAAGGGTTTATGGTGAAAAAAGAAATATTACTTCATTGTTAAGAAAGCCGTATTGGGCAAAGTGGTTTCAACGAAATAAATCAGACTTATGAGTGGTATTTCAAGTTAAGGGTGGTTGTTTTGTAGAATGATAAGAATAGCTTACCACTTAGTATTCCCTCGTGTTAAAGAAGCTCGGGCATTCCATGTAGCGTTAGCAACACACTTTGATAATGTTTGGGTAAGACACTATACTTTTAGCGTTGACTTGCGTAGGAGCCACTTCCAGTATAGCGCTTCAACACGGGGATTTTATCCAGGGTCACTGATAGCCCGCCATCGTGAAGGTGCAAACAGACGATTTGAGTGTTACAGAACGATCGGACTTTGCCGATTATTGTTATTGGAAAATGATAGACGGAAGCAAGATTATAAAGCATCAATCAAAGTAAATAAATAATCTTCCTTCCTACATCAACAGTTTGTCCCATCTATTAATTTGTATAATTATTCCTTAACTTTATTCAAACTACCCACTTCCACAACACCTGCTGGAAGTTTGTTTCAGCAGTCAACTACCATCTGTCTGAGAGCAGATTTCCGCAAATCAATCCTGCAACTATCCTCCCTCAATCTGAATTTAAGCCCTCTCATGTGTGCAGTCTGAGCAAGAGGAAAAATCCCCTCAGTATTGAGCTTAATCAATCCATCAAAGCGTTGAACACCTCAATCAGATTTCCCAGCAGGTGCCTAATTTCCAGACACTGCAATTTTTAAAGAACTAAATTCTTTCTTGAAACAGAGTGCCCTTTTGTGTTCTCTACATTAATCTTGTTGCCCTTGTCTATACCCTTTCCAACAGATCCACATCTTTTTAAAATGTCACTTCCAAACCTGTTGAAAGTGGTGCTCAACACGTGGTCTCATTTCCTTATACAGCAGAACAGTCACCTCCCTGTCCGTCCTGGAAAAATTCCTACCAGCCGTCTGCACTGCTCAGAGAACTTAATATCTGACTGCACAGCTACCCCAGGTCTTTTTCGTTTTTACTACCTCCAGTGTGTTCCCACACAGTTGATACATTAATGTAGGATTATTTCTACCCAAATGCTACTTTTGCATTATTCCTATATTTATCCAATATTTTTTGCACGCGTTTTTAGGTCTTTCTCATAAACGTTTTCGATGTATATTTTATAAATATACATCGAAAATTTATAAATCTGGGTATCGTCCTTTTAATATAAGTGAGATATCCCTTCCATTTGGTAACCTTACACCTTTCGAATGACGTAAATGTCCACTAAATGCAGCAAATAAACACACAGGTGTTGCTCGCCCTTCGCAGGTTACAAGGCTGCTTTCGGAAGGCAGGAACCGGTCAGTGACGTCATCAACTATTGATCACAGTTTTTCCTCGCCCGGACGAAAAAGAGCGAAACAGATGAGCGGATTCTGTTTGAAAACTAAGAAAATCTTCATCGCTTTAAAAGCCCCTCGAACATCTTGGAACTCTCGCTACGGGAGACAATTAAGCAGAGCCTAGATTAAGTGCAAAGTAAAGTCAGTCCCAGTGGGACTTCGCTTTCGTTTTTCATTTCGCTCCATCATAGAACGAGAAAGAGCTGTTCAGTGTTCGATGCAAAAACCATCGGAAGCTTTTCAGGTGAATAAAATTATCTCGAAGGCGACATTTTTAAATTGTACTTTATCGGTAGTTTCGAAATAAATAAGTGGTACCTCAGAGTTATATAAGATATTGTAAAAAAAGAAGAAAACTGCCAATAAATATTGTCGAGTGAACTGCCTGTTTACCTATTCATTTCGAAAATTCAAATAAAGATGAAATTCTCCATGTTTTTCTCCACCAGACCAATAAATTTGTCGGGAGCAGGAGGCATGTGTCATCAAGGTAAAAAAGAGACTTGGTTGCTTCTTGAATTTCATCCATGGTGCAGGAAACGGTAACTTTTATATGGAGCCCTTTCTGTGCTGTGTAAGAGCGTTGTCGAATCAGTCTTACTCGGAAGAAATCTCGATGATTGAAACTTTCAATTTCATCCCATTGTTTTACACAACAATATTCATTTATGAGTTACAAATATTATCTCTCCAGTGTTTTCTCTTGGATTTACATAATGAGTGGAGTAGTTCTGTGACAGTGTTAGAAACACGTTTGACGTATGTGGAGCAAGTGCGGTTTCTTCCAAATCGGGTGGCCAGTTTTTTATCCAGATTGGTATCACATCTTGCAGGCCATTGGTAGGTCACTTTGCGGAATTCAGGAACAGTAATCAGAATTCTTGAAGGCTGCATTAATTACCCTCCATGTCTGTGGGAATACGTTATGCAGATGGCCGAGGATTATATTAAAGGAATGTAATTATCAAAGATATGCAAATTAACATTTCTTGGCGGAAACTATCGCGTTGTTACTGTTTTCCCTTCGATACTCGTATGGTACAGAAGGCAAAATATAATTGAAAATAAAATAGGTCATCAGGTTACGATTGACGACTTTCGTAAGAAGGAATGGCAATCTGTGTAAATTCTTAAATATAAATAATTGCTGTCTTTATAAAGATTGCCGAGATAACTGAAGGTCTGCCATCGAAACCTCTTTTATCGCAGATATCAAGATCATTATTAAAGTTAATAGATATTTTCTTAATATACAGATAGTCGAAGATTATATTAAAAATACGTAGCAGAGGGGTTATGCGAGAGGGTGCATAAGTACAAGTGCCTTCATTGACCGGGATTCAAGCCTGTAACTGCTAAATATGGTGCTGTTTCTTGTATCCTCTCTATCTTGTGACAACTCTGACCGTGTGGTCGTCCCGGAGTATAAAAATAGAAAATTTATTTTTTTTTAAGTTATCACACGTCAGACTACTAGGACAGTCCATGGAGTTTTGTCAGCCATGCAGGAATTTTGCCAGCAGGGATAAGCAGGGAAGAGCAACAATATTAGTGACTGAAGCAAAAGGGTGCTCTTCCCTTAGAAAGGTTTCAGTTCTGCAAATTGCAACGTCTTGAGACCAGGAGAGGATATCTGATTGAGACCTTGAGTACTGTACACACGTCTAGAAGTCTCATTATAAGAAGGAAGTGGATCTGTTGGAACGGGTACAGAGAAGAGCAATAAGATCAGTGACAGGAGCAAAAGGGTGGTCTTCCCCAAGAAAGGCTTCAGTTCTGCAAATTGCAATGTCTGGACACTAGGTGAGGAAATCCGATTGAAGTGTTTCAAGCCTTGAATGGATTAAGAAAGCTCAGTGCTGATGGCATCCTACCTCTTGCTCAGATTACACGCTTGATGGGACATTAAATTCAAATTGAAGAAAGATGAATGCAAATCGGATGAGTTTAAATTTTCCTTCATCCAGCCAACGAATGGTTGATTGTTGGAACAAACTCCATCTGGTTTTATGGAAAGGGTAGTTTGAATAAACTTAAGGAAGAACTTGACGAACTATTGTCTGGGAGAGAGACAGATGATATAGGAAGTGTTTTTTTTTTTTTTGGTTGATGCTGTATAAGCAGCATGCTCTCTTGCATCATTTGCCACTATTAATACTAAAGTTAAAGGAATGTGCGATTCTTTTTAAACTATTGTCTGCCGTTAAAGGAAAATAGAATAGGTAAATAAAATAGGTTGATCGACAGATCTATAACAACATATTTATGAAAAATTATCTGAAAGGCTACTAGGTTAAATAACGGACAAAAAAAACCCTTTCTCCTTCATAAAAAAAAAAAAAAAAAAAAGGTAAACTGCAGTCATTATCAACCCACTGCAGGATGGAAGCCTCCTCAACAATTCATGCTGAGGGAAATGGACCATAATCTGCCACACTGGTCCAGTGCGGGTTGGCAGATCGACCGTATTCAGCAGTCAGGAGCTTGAACCCCGGTCTACTCAAAGAGCGTGTGCTACTGCACTCCCGCTCCTGACCACTCGGCTACGGAGGCCAACCCTTTCCTCCATATGCTACCGTAATCATGAAAGGAGATTGAAATTCGAATGAGGAGCACAAGAGCTGTTGAGAAAAAAAGAAGCAACAGAAAGAATATTTGGAAGCCCGATAGTAGGATCGAGTATGCTATTTATTCTAATACTTATCTTTAATTTAATTCTCTCCTTTTGTTTATGGCTCTTTGGTTACCACACTTGAAGGCACTTAATCAATGTTCGGAGAGTACGTCTCCTCCCCGATATAATTGATGTCGATAAATACATAGGAAATGAAGCTATGCTAATTCTGTTAGCTCAGCTGCTCGTTTATTCATACGACACCGAAGGACAAATGTTCCCCACTTACGAGGGAGCCCAGTTATATCTCTGAAATATGTAGTTCGTCATCGCAGACCAAAGTTCAGAACACGATGCGACACCACTTTGTAATAAAATATTCCAAAAGTTTCTTCGGACACTTTGGAGTATTAACTTGGGAGCCAAATTATGCATTACATCAAGTATGGAGCTAAGAAAACCGGCACAAGATTTTGAAACTAAGACATTATGAATTCCTTTCTCTTATGTCGGAAGCTTTTGGTTGTTAATGCTGCTAGCCGAAAATCCATCAGTGACCCAGAGAGAAACTTCTATAGAGACAGGACACAATTATATATTCCGGTCATTATTAGCTTGTCGGTTTGTTCCAAAATTTGCAATTCTAACTTACCGTTTCTTCGTCGACGGTATCTCATTACAAGAAAGTAGAGAGAAAATCCGTGTCAAGAATAAAGAATGTCTCTCTCCTTGACTAATCCACCCAGCGCTGACAGCGAGTTTGAAAATCAAATCTCCCCTATTGACGGACATGAATATGCTAATCCACCGTCTTCAGTTTCTTGCTTTGGAAGTCAGCAATATTTCTTAGCTAACCAACTCGACACAAAAAAATCAGGACGCACGTGCTACTAAGAGAGTGTGTTAATAACGGAGACGCACACTATTCGGAGGGGGTGGTGCTCAGTAAGTATTCGTGGCAAGAGTTCTTTCAGCCGGATAGTAGAAAAGTCATGTTCGTATCGAACATACTTAATGATGAAAAAACAGCTTGGTTTTTTTTACAAACGACATTTATAACATGGAAATATCATGCGTTCAGACCTGACTTCCATTAGGAGCAAGATATTCGACGTAGTCTTTTTTTTACTTTTAATCTAATACTAAATTGACATCAACATCTTCATCTACATCAGTATCTCGTAGCAACTGACAGAAACTAAAGAAAAAAGAAGGAAAAAGAGAACTAACGTGTCTCTGCACGAAAAGAGTTCCGTATGTTCTACTAATGTATCGCACCTCCCAAAACGGTTTTCGTACAGCCTTCGCTGGCAGTTAGGGGATCCGGTGAAAATTAATTATGTAAATTACTGTTAATTAATTAGAAATTCAACAAAGTCATCGCCACCCTGCGCTTGTTTGTAAGCAACTGAAGTTTGTCCAACGAAAGTTGAACAGAAAGAATTCTTGAACATTGGATCGTTGATGGAAAACTGGGCCAGTTAAGTTCATAATGGGTTTCAGTTCAAGTGAAAAGAGAAGGAATTTTGCTCCCCCCCCCTACTCCTGTGTGGTGCTATTTGTGACGTTGCGAAGTTTGTATTGTGGTCAAAGTAATGTATAGTTGCTTGCTACTGTTACTATTGAAGAGTTTTTTCAGTGGGTGATTTAAATCAGTTCGAATTAATTGGTGTAACTTTTATAGAATATTTTACGATTTAAAAGAATTGGAAATGGACAAAATCTAAGGTTTCCGAAAAGTAACTGCCCATTTCAAATTGTAATTTCTCATAAACAAAACAGATTGTGCAACAGCTTTCATTATTTTGAAGGCTATTCTTTTATATTTACTAATTAGAATTCGAATACATTTCTGTAGCCTTCCCCTTCTACGTTTCATGCTGTTTTTTTTTTTTCCCCAAGTACTTGCATAGAATTCAAGTCAAACACTGGAACTCCTCTTATTTAGTATCGCCATATTGGTTGAAAAACTATTCTCTAGATACTCTTGCGAGAATTTTTTGCCCACAGAAACTCTCTCATTATCTTTACGTTTGAGATAAATAGCAAGTAAGGGTGGGATGAGTTGCAGTTCGTCAACGGCGGGCTTTAATGTTGATCTCGTTTTCTCAATCGTTATCCCCGTACTGCGGTCTGCCTAGTAATCACAATTGTGGTGATTAGCAAACCTGCCCTTCAACATGGAAAACAGCTTCATTTGACCAAAGAATATCGTTAAACAGATTGGGACTGTCACCTTCCCCGAGATCGAAGGAAGATTTGCAGTCTCCATGAAATAATCATGGGTAGCGCAGCGGATAGCATTTTTTCTCTCTCTGGTGTGGAAAAAGACCGTATCGGATTCGAGTCTGAACGAAATGAATGTTTATGAGATTTTTTCATATGACTGCTGAGTTAGTCGGTCTAATGATTTATGATATTCTCTTGGAAATTTGGGTACAAAGTTTACAGACAATAAATGACGGCCTGACATTTGTTTATTTCATCTCTTCTCCACCACAGGAGTTCAATTGTTCTATGAGAGTACTACACGAGTTATTTTAATGTATCAGTCCACTTTCTCTGGCTAGTTGTCCTACTTAGCTGTGAAATATTGCGCTGCAACATACCTTGCACAGTATCCACGCTGATGTGTGCAATGTTAATGGTCTTGCTAAGTTGTTCTGAATTTTGGGCAGGAACTGCGCTTGCTCATTCCTTGTGTTAGTTCTTTGGTATTCCGGTCAAGGGGCGAATTCCTGTTGTGTGTAGCTGTCCACCTCTTCTGAGCTTCGAACAGCCGGTTGTTATAACTTACCATAATGAAATTTGTGCTCGCTTCTTCAAAAATAAGAACGCTCGGCCATAATTCATCTTTATAAAATAAGAAGTGGGAAGAACAACCATCAAATCAGTGAAGCAGTTGTTGGAATATCTGCTTTAGTTTGCGAGAAATAATTTATTTAAAAATAGATAGTTTTTTTTCCCCAGTTAATTAATCTTACCAATTACGGTAAGATTAACTCGATAAATAATATTATAAATTATCAGCTTTCATCTCCACAGTGAAATAATTGGCTGCTGTAGTTAAAAAGGTCTCGAAGAGTTCAGACCATTTCAAAACAGACATAAATAGCTTTATCTCATGACGAGCGGTTACTGTTAGAAACAGTTCTGTAATTTTAAATTCATTGTTTAAGGAAACTGTACATTAATTTCTTGACACGAATCAGGAAAATATTCTCCATCGTCATTTACTCCAGACTTTCCTCACTGAAATAATTATTTATGCAATACATAAATTGTATGCATGCTTGTCATTTCTATGACCTTTTGATCGCCTGTCAATTAACTATAATTATACGGGTGTCTCGTTTGTGCATGAATAAAAAAAGCATTTTGAAATAGCAGCTGTTACCTTTGATGAGTTAACGCTTGACACAATCCCTGCAAAGAGAGGGGATCGTGATTGGCGTCATCTTCTTGGTGGTACGACTCGCTTCGTAACTCCGGAACTAATGTTCAACATCTCCTTGTGTCCACTGACGTAAACTGCTACTTCATATGTGAACGACCACCTCTTCAAAAGTTCGTGTCCAGTTCCATTTTCTAGCACGTGATGCGTTACGCCAGTGAAACGCTACTGGTAGTACCGTTAACGTTAGGGTGCATTCCGACTGATGTACCAACCCATCTTGTATTGTACACGAACTTCCAAAAATAGTCATCTCAGGCTCTTCTTGGAGCTCCTTGGTATTGCGTCACGAACAACGGTTGTATGTGATGTTGTTGTTTAGCTGCATGAGGGCAGTTAAGAGTCGCATGTCCTCATGCTTGCAATCATTCTGTTCTTTTTTTTTTTCTTCTTCAAATAAAATCGATAATAGCCGTTCGTTTCAGAAGCACAACGAAAGTGTTTTTAGAATAAACCGAGAATGAGCAACAACTTTCTAACTGAGAAAGTTGAAAATTAGGCTAAATTTATAAATCGTAAGATCTAAACAGCAATACTTAGTACAATTTTAATAAAGTTTAGTCCAAATATAATAAAAAAGATCCAGACGAAAAATAGCCTAAATCTAAAACTTGGGACAGACTCGGTTACTTTTAATTGAAACTCTTTCTATGGAATATCTGCAGTAATGCATGTAGTATCAGTGTATGTTTGTTGATACTGCGCATAAGGTTGTTAACGAGTCACAGCTGCTCACTGTTGCTAAGCAAGAATAATTGTACATCAATTACATTTGTTTGTCGTCATAAAAGAAAGGCTGTCTGTTTATAATTAATCATCTAAAATTAAAAACAGCGTAGGCCATAAAAGACCCAAAGATTCATTTTCCAGTCATTGTCAAAACTCTATCAAGATAATAAAAGATAACATGGAGTTAAACCAATTAACTTAGTTGAATTCTATCAATTTATAGCGTTGCCTATTATTGCATAACGAAGAGATTCGTTGCATGCTGGATAAATAAAGTGTAATAAATCAAACAGATTTTAATAGAATGGAATTTCATTCCATTCTATTAAATTAATATTAGGCTCCAAATTTAAGTCATAGAACACTAACAGCATAGTTTTATGAATTGCATAATTTATATGGATTGATGCGAAATTGGCTTCAAATTTTGGGCTTCCTTAAGAAGCACGCTTTCTATTGCGTTCGTTGTTATCGTATATATGAATACATACGTGTAAATAAATATACCGACCGTAAAAGTCGTTTACTTGAAGTTATGTGTTCAAACATGCAATGATAACGAACTTCGTGATGGATTCACCTTTGCATAAAATCGTAAACAATATCATGACATTTCTCGAGTTATAAGATTCTCTTTAATGATGAGTCCAGCTTAAGCAGTAATAAGAGCGGTGCTCTTATTACTGCTAAGTAATATAATCACTAATCCGTTAGAACCGTACAAACGGACACAGCGTTTTTCAACATTGACCATATAAACTTGAAATATTCTCTAAACCACTTCCAAATTGCATTTTAAAACGATGTTGTTGTCTTCCTCTTCATAGTCAGCGAGGACTTTAGTTTCCTCAGCCCCTTTGGGCAATGGCATTCCAATGTCGTCTTGCGTTGTTTGTGATCTTTTGCTTCGTTTCTCTGAAAGAAAATGAAAATAGTTGTCCCCAACTTCCAGCAACTTGCTCGATGCACCAAAGGTTATGCTTTTAATTGCTCTCTTAACCTCACTCTTTAACTTTCCCTCATTTCGCGATTAATACGTTATTAGTTTGAGTTTCACAACGACGTGGACGAAGTGAAGACCTGTTTCTCTTTTATGAGTTCCATTCACAACACATAAAAAACTTTAAGTGGCTAATCAAACCGGATTAAGAATTTACAACCGCCAGTAAAGCATTTTTACGAACCGTAGATTGATTAGAAAACTGAGATAACTTTAACTCGAAACTTTTGTAGAGATTATTTCGAAATGTTAGAATAGTTAGGTTAGCCTTTTTCGAAATATAAATTCGTATACTAATTTCTCGTTTAATGACGTGTAAAATTCCCTTGTTTCCATCATCATTGCTACTATATGTAATCATAATAAGACCAATCTTTTAAGGCTAGAAGTTGCAGCACAAACCTTTATCGATTTCTCGTAATATTGTGTAGAGTGCTGACAAATCGCATTTTCATCTCCAAGTGTTGCTACTTTTTCTCATCCTACATTCTTCGCAGCGAACAATTTCATACCCTATTGCATATTTTGGTTATTCATTAATCTTAAAGAGCGGGAAGTAAGTGGAAAATAAATTCCTGTTTTTCTTTTTTTCATTAAAATGAGTTGTATTTTGCTTGTACAGCAAGAAGGAAATGAATGACCGACGTTAGGTCGACTTAAAACAATTATAAAGCAATTATCTCGAGATGCGAAATCTACTTTCCAGATGGCTGAAAGAGGTAACGTCACGAAATGGAAAGAATAAATTCCGTAATGTGTTTTGATTCCGTTAGCTAGCGAACGTTTATGGATCCTAGGATAATTTATTCTCCACTACCCTAGTTTAACTCGTAGCAATGCAAAATGGAAGATATTCGATGGATTTTTAAGAATTCTTTGATCGTGTCACTGCGAACAGAACGTAATGTGAATATGCTGTGACAACTGGGAATTTCATCTTCCTCGATACAAACAAACAACAAGGAGAATAAAGAATATTTTTATCATAATCCAACTCTAGTGCGCAAATAGATTCCCTTTTATCCTCCTCCACATCAATTTCTTAGACACAAACATGTTTTTTCTTATACAGATGATTGAGCAATATTTGCTTCCGAAGTTTTTCGCAACAAGTTTCTCTTATCAAATTCTCTGACCGTTTTCAGCAAGTTCTGAACTTATTTTACATCCATTTCTTTTGCTTTCTCTTATCTTTTACGTACCAGGTCAAACAGTTGGTTCGTGGTGTTGTCATCTCGCTGTTTTTCCTTATGTTACGTGTCTCAGTGATGTTGTGAAGGAGATGCGGAAAATTCCTTGTCTGTTCAGTGTTAGCGTCTTCGAGAAAAGTACTGTAAAATAAAGATTTAGTAAAGCGTGTTTGGGATCAAACGGCACCAGGGGTTCCCCCAAAGATTTAGTACTGAGTTTGCTTCGTGTAATCTCATTCGGTGTCTTATGGAGATTCAAAGTATCGCTTTAGCGCGAACATTTCGTGCGGTAGGTCGCCACCTAAATCGAAGCGATTGTCAAGAAAAGTGCTTTCAGGCATTCTAGAAATTCCACTACGTTCGATGAAATCTGGTCACAGTAAATTCTGGGGCGATAGCGATTCTGCTTGCGTTAAAATGCAAGAAGATGGCGTGATTTGTTATTAATGGTTTTCTTTTCAAGAAGTTGTTTAGGCTTGCGTGAAAATTGCTCATAACAGTGGCGTTAACAGGAGTGGAAACTGGATGGTTTCTGGGGTGCATAATAATGAGTCTTTTGGAGTTCATATATTTCTTCCTCCTGTTATTTTGCTTGATAGCCTCAAATATCTTCTCAGCCGGGTGTTCCTTGTTATAACTAATCTTCTTGATAGGCGATCACATAAGCTTAGGCCGTCGGGGCTTGGCACAGTGGCTACGATTGCAGTTCTTCCTTTGGAAGAACTGGGTTTGAACTCCAAAACTTTCATGGGAATTTTTAACTCTGTGACCGAGTTAGTTGGTTTCGACAAGTGTGCTTTTCTTTTTCGTAATGTTTTTTTTATCGTTCAAAACGACCAAATCGACCATATGTTGATTTTTGGATTGTTCACCAAGGGAACAAAGACCACGAGGCGCCAGCATATAGCGTCTTTAAATTGCGCACATTCTCTGCACGCAATTTACAGATAGTATTTAGGGATGACAATCTCGAGTTCCCGAGCAAGCAAAACCAACCATGCTTCTCTCATCCAAGACAAGCTAAGGGCCACATGCATAAAATTTTTACCGACCATTAAGGTTTAAAGTAAGATAACTGATACCATTTTCCGGTAAACGATGTCAGTCATCGTATCTGCAACCTTCACAAAACAGTCTTATGCATAAGGCTCTAATTCATAAACAATGTGGAAGGAATTTGAGTTCCTGCCGTTCAGATGGGACATGTTTGTGTGTGAGTGGACATGTGTTTTTGTAAAGGGCGGCTCCTAGAACGTCAGCTCAACTCCGCCTCGTATCTCTGTGAAGAACAGTATCACTACAAATGGGCCAGATACGTGTTTGACGTGGGAGTCCAACATAGCTCTTCCACGTGGTGAAGGAGGACATCGATCGTAATGACTCCTGGTCGAGAGGGCAGATTGTAGAATAGGCGCAGCTTACAAAGATGATACATTGACCCATCATGACTTTTACCCTTGTTTTAAACAACTGAGACCATCAGCTAGATTAATGCATTTTAGGATAAGCGTTCGGATGCTCGCTTGCAAGGAATTTTTAAATAGAAACACCTTTTCATTTTGTATTCCATGCGATAGTTATTTAAGGCATTCTGTTCAGAATGTCTTCAGCAAAATTAAAATATGACCATTAAAATATATCAGAGATTTTACATAATTTTCAGTAGTGAAAGTACGGACATAATGTACATCAATTATTTGACCTTCATTTAAATTTTGATCTCTGTCTGTCTCCTGTGTGTTTGTGTGTGAAATTACGGTAGTATTCCCTGTCATAAGTATTTTGTCAGTTCATCCATTCAAGATCAAGAAGCACGTGACTTACATTGTTTATCCAAAACCTTTGCAGTTCAACTCCAGTTTTTTCAAGTACTTTGAAAATAAAAAAGAAGAATTTCTGTGGAAAAATAACTGGAAGCACTTAGCAGGATTAGCTAAACGGAAATATGATTGATAAAAAAATCGTTGTTAACGGAAAAAGAATTGAAGCACTTACCAGGATTGATGAAGGCTAGTCTTCAAAAAATACTGCAGTTGAGTTTTGTGATAGTACATCAACTGGTTCAAACTTGAAGGAAATCGAATGACATCGAAAGGCAGTTTGTAAACAGAGAACACGACTAAAACAGTAAAAGAGAAATATCACTGGATTATTCTCTTTCTTTTCCCCTGATGAGCGTGAATTGCAGTTCTGATATCAGGACTCAGATAGCAGGAGAAAATGTAGTTATACATTCAGCAAAATATATTGCTGAATGAGATTTATAACGCCAGTGAAACCCTTTTTTCTCCCAGAAAGATATTCTGGGAGACGACTGCGAGTACTTCTTAATTGATTGTGTCCTCCGTGAATAAATAATAGTTTCATAAACGTAGAACAATTGGTTTTAATTACAAATTTTGAAGCTCCAGCTCATATTTGAATCTGAATTTCTCTGCAAACCTCAAATATTAGAATTTATGAATCGATATTTAAAAAGAATTAAGTTATTTCTTAAAATATTTAAACTATATAATTATTATTTTAGGGAAGTTAAATGAAATAATATATCCTGTTATTCCACGTCAGAATTTGTTTTAAGATGTTCATTGAAGTGCTACCATATAAATATCCTGGGAGAAGTGAAGAAAATAATGGAAACAAATGAGTTAAAGATATGCAGTAATATGTAAAGGACCAGCCCAATGCTTTTAAAACAGCTTGTATACTCTGTTGAATAGAGTCAAATTTTTAACTATCTTTGGAGGAATATCGGCCCATTCTTCATGGAGGAACATTTTAAGCACCATGAGGGGAATTTACTTCTCACTCTCCTCTCTAAATATGCCCATAATGACTTAATAGTATTTATGTATGGGCGATTACAGGTTATGGGAGATGCTCAGCCTCAGTTTCATTCTCCTCAAACCAAGATTCTCAGATTAAAAGCTTCCTGTATATATTGGAACATTATCATCTTGAAACATGGCATCGTTTGTGGAAAATACTTCATGGAAATGAACCTCCTCACTGAAAATATCAGGGTAATCATTGACAGTAATGCGCCCGTTCAGGGTGATGACATAACCTAAAGAATACCATGGTATTTCTGTCCAAACCATTAACTCTCCCTGGTTTTGGAACACTTGCTCTCCGTCCTTATATCATTGCTTCCTCTTCTTCTAACATTACTATCGGTAATGAGCGGCTCTGCCATAAATTTCAGCTTTATGAAGTTCTCGCCGAACTGTTTTTTTTTTTTTTTTAATAGAATTGCTAAAATTCACGTTAAGTTCTGTAGTAGTTTTGTTTTCGGGCTACAGTCCTTTTCAGTCGGCTTCGATTTTCTGCCATCTTCCTCTCAAATCTTGTTTTTTCACAATTGTGAGTGCAGACATCACTTGTTGCTCTGAAAGAAATCGATACAGTTGCTCTGGATACATTAAAGAGGTTAGAAATTTTAATCACTGCTAATGTGCACCAACAGTTTGACCTATTTGGAATTCAGACAGGTTGGTCATTTTCTTCATGTACCGTTTTATATCGCCTCTGAATAGATATCAGCTATTATTGTCTTTCCATCATAGCACTACTTGAAATACACGAAACAAATCAGTTCACATTCATAAATACGTCATACACCATTACAAAAACATTACTTTCATATCAGGCTTTTCCATTAATTTTTCTATCCCTATGAATAATACAGGCTGTTTTATTTCATTTATTCTATTAGAATAAGCAGCAGCCTGGAGCTGGGGGTTTCAGGGACTGATCGCAGTCATCATGAAACAAATAAATACATGGGATGTGTTAGGGTAACTAAGAATAGATGCATGTACATCAATGCCAAAAGTATAGTAAATAAATTTGATGAATTTGATGTCTTTGATCGAGACATCAAAGGTGCATATTGTTGGGATATCAGAGATATGGTGCCACACAGATATTAGGAATGCAGAATTGGAATTTGGGGAGTACAATGTGTACAGAAAGGATAGACAGTGTAGGAAGGGAGGAGGGGTTATACTGTTAATTAAGAAAAACATAAAATCAAAAGAAGTGCACCCAGTTGATATAGATGAACAGTGCGCTGTTGAATCAGTTTGGTGTGAGATAAGCACTGCGAAAGGAAAAATAAGAGTAGGAGTGTGTTATAGGCCTAATGACTTGAATGAGTACAATGAACAATTGTACAGAGAAATAGAGTGGGCTAGTAAATCAGAATGTCTTATAATGGGGGATTTTAACTTCCCAGATATTGACTGGAACTTGTGGGTTGGACACTCACACACTAGTAAGACTTTTGTGGATTTATTGGATGATTTTATGCAGCAGCATGTTCGAGAGGCAACTAGAGGAAGTAATACTCTTGATCTGGTTATCAGCAGTGATCATTCGTGTATTAAGAATTTGCTGATAAAGGAACCACTAGGTGGCAGTGATCACAGTGTACTAATGTGGGATTTACTTAAACATATAATTACCATCTGGGGTAAAGGATATCAGATTTGATATCCTTAACCCTGATGGTAATCATAACTTAAAGGGATTGTGGCTACAGTGGTCTCAGACAGTTCTTAAATTCTGTACAGTGGGATAAACTGATGATGTTACCAACAGCAAATTCTAAATGGGAAGCATTCAAGGAATTAATCGGGGAATTTCATACCTATTAAGAAATGTTGTTCAAAGTTTAGGCCTAAATGGTTATCAAATGAAATAATGAAACTTTGTGGCAGAGAAGAAAAATGCATGGGATGCATATAAATTATCAGGCGACACAGAAGCCTATGGCAGACATAAGCTAGTCTGTAATCAGGTCACAAAGGAGGTTAGGCAGGCGAAGGTAGATTACGAGAAATCTTTGGCAAAAGATGCTAAGAAAAACAGCAAGGATTTCTTTACTTATATAAACTCTAAAAGGGAGGGGATGAATCTGATTGGTCCACTTGATATCGATGGTTCGACTGTTGATGATGCTGTTTAGAAAGCATTGAGGAATTATTAAGGTTTTAAAATGGCAGAAGGTTATCAAATTGTAGCAGGGTGCTTAATGATTTTGTAATAACTAAGAGCAAAGTGGTGGAGAAATTGTTGAAGTTAAACATAGGAAAGGCAACTGGGTGGATGGGATTTATCCAGTTATATTAAAGGAGGCGGCAAAGCAACTAAGAAAATCCTTAGCCATAATTATATGAGCATCCTTGGACTCAGGGGAGGTCCCCACGGACTGGAGACGTGCAAATGTATCCCCAATTCACAAAGGGGATCGAAGGGTGACACGAGTAATTACAGACCAGTGTTCGTTTATCTTCTGTTACGGATAAAATAATGGAGTCATTGGTTAAAGAAGCGTTGCAGGATCATCTAGACAAAACTGTAGCAATAATTCAGACAACATGGGTTTGTTAAGGGAAGGTCTTGTCTGACAAATTTTATTGGATACTATGATATGGTTACAAAGGAAGAGGATGCAAAAAATAATTTTGATGTCACATACTTGGATTTTAGGAAAGATTTTGACATTGTTGCGCATGGAAGACTACTGTACAAATTGGAGCAGAATGGTATTAATGGTAAGTTGCTACAATGGATAAAAGGGTGGTTGAGTGGGAGAAGACGGAGGGTGGTAATTAACGGGCGCTGCTCTTCGTGGACTAATGTTATTAGTGGAGTCCCACAGGGTTCGGTGTTAGGTCCACTGTTGTTTTGTATATTTATCAATGATATTGATGAAGGTATATCAGGCTTAGTGTCGAAGTTTGTATATGATACAAAGGTTGGCAGGGTTGTTAATGACAGTAATGGCAGTGTGCTACTGCAACAGGATCTAGAAAATTTGGGCAGATGGGCTGAGAAGTGGCAACTGAAGTTTAACATTGACAAATGCAAAGTACTGCACACGGGTAGAAGTTACCCCAGAGGAACGTACCAACTTTGTGGTACTGCACTTGTGGTGGTAGAAAATGAAAAAGACCTGGGAGTAATTGTGCAGTCAGATATGAAGTTTACCGAGCAATGTAGACAGGGTGCAAGATCAGGTCATGGGGTTTTGTCAATGATATACAGAAATTTTGCTAGTAGGAAAAAGGACGTGATTATCCCTTTGTATAAGACAATGATCAGACCACGCCTTGAGTACTGCGTATAGGTCCGGAGCCTCATTTTAGGAAGCACGTAGAGTTGTTGCTAGAACGAGTACAGAGAAGGGCGACAAGACTGGTAAGGGGAATGAAGTGTTGCTCTTACGAAGAAAGGCTTTAGTTCTGAAAATTGCAATGTCTGCAGTCTAGGCACCTGCGAGGTGATCTGATTGAGCAGGATCAATTCTGATGGGATTGAATCTCTTGCTCAGATTACTGACCTGAGGGGGCATAAATTCAAATTGAGGAAAGACAGTTGTCGAATAGATGTGCGGAAATTTGTCTTTAGCCAGTGGGTGGTTAATTGCTGGAACAAATTTCCATCTGTCGTGGAAATTAGTAGCTTAAATAAATTTTTCTCCAGATAACTTTTTTTTTTTCAGATAGACTCACTCAGCCGTTATCGATTCTTCATTGACCTGCAGGAATATCAGATAATCCTTACCCATTCACATTTGGAACCTTTAAAAATACATAACGAACTGTGCACTTTAGAGGATTTTCCTGAGAAGTGGGGATTGTTGTGGAATTCAAAACCAGCGTTCTTAAACAGATGTGCTAAGATTTTTTGGGATTAAAAAAGTGTATATCGTAATTGATTTTCATCCGAACCGTTGAGTGATTGACTACTTGTAAACTCAATGGACAAATATTCGCAGCGAATGGTTTGGTGAAATGGGAAGATTTTTTTCTTTTTTTTTTTTGGTGATGTTGCATAAGCTTTCTTTCTTGCGTCTGCTAATGCTGATGTGCCGAAATAAAGATTGATAAAAATCACCTACAATCGATTTCACCACTATAAAATCATTTATTGTTTCATTTTTCTGCAATACATTACACATCTTTAGCCGAGTCTTGATCATTTGCCCGTATCGTTTTAGAAAGTTTGTCAGAAAAACTCGATGCTTGCCCTTTGTTAAATTGTAACATCCGGACACAAGAAAGCAATTCACTCCGACGAACAGTTCATTTAAATCTACCATTCGCGCACTACAAACTGACTTAGCGCGTAGGCTAGTATCGTTTATGGACAACACATATCCATGTACCTCATGCGCCGGTATGTTGTATATAAATACTTCTTCCTTTGGACGGTTATTTCAAAAGTTCAAAAACATTTTCAGTTCGGCTGTGTATCAGGGCCTCCTTTAAAATAAATGTAATACAGTATGCAGTGAGGACGTTTGTCTTATTCTTCCGAATAGATCTCAATTGATATTATGGTGCTGTTTCCCGTCTTTCATCGCACGAAGAATGCACTGATTGTCCAATCTTTTCTTGTTTAGCGGAAGCTGAGGCAATTACGAATCCCTGAGCCATTTTTATTGCGGGGCTGATAACGTTATCATATTTTTATCAGAAGTGATATTGGCTTAGGGTTCTCATTACGCCAGAAATCACTCGCATAAACTCGGTAAGCAAATGGAAGGCGACTTCGACACATTAGCCCTCTCGTAAGCCTTCATACGAAACGGCCTCCAGAAATTTAGTACAAGAACTGGGTATCGAGATAAAACTTTGAAGGTCCATAAGCGCGCGATGTTTATTGCACAACTGCTATTGTGTTCGCCCGTTCCATGGTGCAATTGACTGCAGACCTTTCATAACCAGGCAGAGGGATATAAAACACAATCGCATTCCGTTTACTCTAAAAGCGTCCGTATTTCTCCGCCGATTCTTTGAACCAGGACGGGTAATGACCATTGACTGACAAGACAATACTAACAGTTGACACAAACTGCGAATACTTGCACGCGCTTTTAGCTTTACAACGTAGACAAAAATTCCAACTTCCATCCGTCCCCTTTTCTGATTGCTCCTATTTTAGCGTGCAGGAGCAGAGTCAAGGTATTTATTTAGGCTAATAAATACATTTAAGCGTTTCTACTTGGGAACATGTTAACAAAGATCCGTTATATCCCGATACTATATATATCGTGGATAATGTGAAGGCCATAGCGAAATAAGTTAGGAAATCCTTATCGTTTTTCTTAGATTAACCAACAGATTTACATTTGAAGCACTTATTGAAATGTTCCATAGATCAGAGTTCAGAAATGCGTGTTTCTGAATGTTCAAAAATTGAGTCTTAATCGATTGAGTTACGCATGCGTCCCTTAATTTACATATACAGATTGAGAGTGGTTTTTTAGAATTCTTCTTTTAACTAATTGTACTAATTTTTAACACGAGTATAATTATTATAATCGCAATGGTTTCATCCTGTTATTGTTTGTTACTGAATTCCTTTCTGGTTGAGCAGCTGAAATGAATTTTCTCTGATAAAGTTTAATTTTTTTTCTCTTTTATGGTATTAAATCTCGTAATGATTTGCTTTGCAAAATTCCATACTAATGGAATTTGGATAATATATATTTGATTTGTATTTTCTTAAAGTTAGCGTAATTCGCCATGTCTTAGAACCATTTTCGTTGTATTTGGGAATCATAAAACCATAGTTTAATCGAATGGCTGAACATATTCTGTTCAGTTTCTTCCACTACGGAATTTATTTTTACGAAAGTTGCATTAAAGGCTTGCATTATGGAAAACAGCGATTCACAATAATAGCGTGATGGCAGTTAAATTTTGTTCGGAGTCAGCACTATGCCATCAAGGAAGCAATCCGTTCTTTTGATGGCGGGCAAGAAATAAGTGCCTCCATCAAATTTACTTTTGGACCGCAACGAGAAACTTAGAGAATACTTCAATCGTTGGTGCCATCTTCTGTTCTGGTTCTACATTAGTACTACAAAATTTGAATATTCGGGTCAGTAAGCTGATTGTTTAGTCTATCGTGTATACCATGATATCGTGCAGGTGCAAACATAAACAAACAAACATAACATTTCATAACTAGGAGTAAAATCTACATTCTTCTAGTTATGATGGCAAGGAGACAACTACATTGCAATGCCGAAGCAGACTGCTAACTGAAAGTGTAAAATGCAGATGATCCCGATAGTTAAGCTGCTCACGAAGTGTAAACCATGGATATCAAATTCCATCACGCGACGTGATGGAATTTGATATCCATGGTTCAACTGTTGATGATCTTGTTCGAGGTTGCTGACAAACTGAATAAGTATTTTGCGTCTATATTCATTCTTGAGGAATCCTTTGAGGAAATGGATGCCAGAAGTTTATAAAACTCTAACAGGGAGCTAAATGATTTTGTAATAGCTGAGAGGAAACTTGAAGATAACTGTTGAAAGTAAACATAAGAAAGGCATTTTGGGGTGGATGGGAAGGGAGATAAGCAAGGCATGGCCTTAACTATGAGCGCATCATTGGATTCAGGGAAAGTCCCCGTAAACTGGAGATATGCGAATGCATCTCCAATTCAAAGGAGAATCAAAGGGTGACACGAGTAATTATAGACCTATTAGCTTAACTTATGTTCCAAGGAAAATAATAGTGTCCCTGGTTAAAGAAGTAATGCAGGACCGTCTAGACAGAGTGCGGTTATACTTTAGTCACATCATGGGTTTAAGGGGAAATCTTGTCGTATCCATTTGATTGGATGCTATGATGCATTCACAACGGAACTGGCGCAAAAATTAATTTTGATATCATATACTTGGATTTCAGAAAAGCTTTTGATACTGTTGCACATAAAAGACTGCTGTACAAATTGGAGCAGTGTGGCATTAAGGGCAAGTCACTTCTATGGATAAAGGGATGGCTGAGTCGGAGGAGACGCAGAGTGGCCATCAGTGGACAATGCTCTTCGTGGACTGATGTTATTATTGGACCTCCAGGTTTCGGTGCAGAACCCTATTGTTGTTTTCTGCATTTAATAATGACATTGGTGAGTGAGGATATGTCAGGCTTAATGTGTAAGTTTTCAGATGATACAAAGGTTGGCCGGGTAGTTAATGGCGGTATACTACTGAAACAAGATCTAGAAAAATTAGACGGATAGGCTGAAAAATGGCAATTGAAGTTTAACATTGACAAATGTAAAGTACTGCATATAGGTAGCAGTAATCCAGAGTGATGTACCAACTGTGGTACGTTGCTCTGGGTATTGAAAAACGAAAAGGATCAGGAGGTAATTATGCAGTCAGATATGAAGTTCTCTGACAGTGCAGACAGGCTGCCAGGTCAGCCCATGAAGTTTGTCAATGATATGGAAGATTATCCCATTGTATTAGGCAATGGTCAGGCCACATCTTGAGTACTGCATACAGGATGAGTGCGCTCCGAACGGGTACGGAGAAAGGCAACGAAATTGGTGAGGGGAACAAAGGAATACTCTTACCAAGGAAGGACTTAAGTTCTGCAAATTGCAGTATCTGGAGATTAGGCACATGGGAGGTGATCTGATTGAGGTGTATAAAGGCGTTGAACGGTTTGAGCAAGCTCAATGCTGATGGCATTCCTCCTCTTTCTCAGATAACATGTATGATGAGACATAAATTCAAACTGTGGAAGGATGGTTGCAGAATAAATGTGCGGAGGTTTTCTTTTAGCCAGTCGGAGGTTGATTAGTGGAACGAACTTCCATCTGTTGTTGTTGAATTGAATAAATTGAAGGAAGAACTAAAACTATTAGAGGGGGATGGATAGATGCAATAGGAATTTTTTTTTTTGCTGATGCCGTATAATCTTGATTTATCGAATCATTTTCCAATACTAAAACTAATTTCTGGAGATCACTTTAATCTTGACTGTAATTAACCAATTTCAAGTAGAGGTAGTAGAGTTCTCCAGGGTTCTTCAGCTTTCGCAACAGACAGATAAGTTCACGAACGTATAGACGACTAACTATTATATTAAGGCCACCCATAATTTCTTATACAGGGTGTTTCAGTTAAACGTTTCAGAACTTCTAAGAGGGGTAGGGTACATCCTGACAACTCAAAATCATATAGCAATGTGGGGTCGGAAATGCTTTCCTGAAGCGGTGTTGTACACAGAAGCACCATAAAAAGAAAAGAGACCGTAAGTGAGAAATCGTTTTAATAATACATGAAAAGAAGCAAAAGGTACATGGATTAAAGTAAGTGTTTGAAGTTTCTTCAACCTCGTATTGCTTTCGCACAGTGGTACCTTGGAAAATGTGCTACAAATCCCCTTTTTCCTGCTGAAGTGTTGTTTTCCGATGAGGCATCCTTCACAAGGGAAGGAATTTTCAACACGCATAACGACCATATCTGGGCGGTCGAGAACCCGCATGCAATACGACGTCGTGCAGCACAGATTCGATTTTCGGTCAATGGCCGGTATTATGGGAGATCACCTCATCGGACCTTACCTGTTACCGTGTCGTCTAACCAGACCTATCTACTTGATCTTTCTGCAGCAAGTATTGAAACAACTTTTGAGAGATGAACAGATTTCTGCATCGACGCAACAGACAATGTGGTTCCAACACGATGGAGCCCCTGCCCATTATAGCGGAGATGTTCGTAACTACCTGGATGTCACATTTGGTCAACAGTGGATCGGACGTGGTGGTCCCGTGCGTTGGCCTGCTCGGTCACCCGACCTATCATGTCTTGATTTTTAGTTCTGGGGTCATATGAAATCGCTAGTTTATGACACCCCTGTTGACAATGCTGAGGAGCTGGTTGCAAGAATCGCAGTAGCTGCCGAAGAAATTCGAAATTCGTCTGGAGTATTCCAGAATGTTCGGATGTCCATGCGTCGGAGATGTGAGGCGTGCATTGTAGCCCGTGGAAGAGACTTCGAACACTTACTTTAATCCATGTACCTTTTGCTTCTTTTCATGTATTATTAAAACGATTTCTCACTTACGGTCTCTTTTCTTTTTATGGTGCTTCTGTGTACAACACCGCTTTAGGAAAGCATTTCCGACCCCACATTGCTATATGATTTCGAGTTGTCAGGATGTACCCTACCCCTCTTAGAAGTTCTGAAACGTTTAACTGAAACACCCTGTATATTCCGTATATATGTTATATCTGTAAATTGCGTGTGTGCGCTGGTCGATTTGCCTGTTTTGCTGGACGAAAAAACCCAGTTTCTGGGGGGGGGGGAGACCTTGCTATCTACGCCTGAGACCAACTAACTCAGCCACCGAGTGGGAATAAGCCCATTAAAGTTCCTCGTGTCATCTACAGGATTCGAACCTGGCCTTTTCTCCCAGGTTTGGGGAGGACGGCGACGATACCATTGTGCTACCACGCAGACAACTTAGACAATAGACTGTGGCGCAATATGGCCTAAGTTTCTGATGCACCCAAAAACCAACAACAACCATGATTACAGATTTCAGCTCAATGCTCTTATTTTGGCCTTCATATTCAACAGCTCTGATTAATAAATCCCTGTCTAACTTTTAATATGTCAGTATTCTCAATTGGTTTCCCACAAATCTACTATAGTTAGAGTATCCTCCTTAACCTTGACGCCATCCCATCCCCACTCACGCTTGTGTGTCTCGTGCTCACATAGATAAAGAATTTCTGGGTAATTAATTATGGAAGTGTTTTCAGTTTCTTAATCTGCGTTGGAAGATAAGACCGCCCTAACTTTTAGTATTGTAAACTACTGAAAAAAGTTTGAATTCAAGGTAGATTACTCTTTTGTAAAACATTTCGGAAATTAGTTTGTTGAACAACACTTGGAGTAGGAAGACACGGATCATAGACCCACCCTCGCCGTCTACGATGTACGTACAATTGTGTTGTTCTCGAAAGGGCAGCTGGTTAACGACAGCCATGCACACCCACAACATCTCTTGTAAGACTCGTAGGAAGGTGAACTGATGAATTAGTTGGCTTTATTGAAAAGTTTCCTTTTTAAACCAAATATAGGACGATACAGTACTTAAAGAAGAGACATACACGGAAAGGGAGCATTTACTAGGCTGAGTGATTTGACAGGACTGTGCTACACTAATCACTTGTCTTGAAGGTGCAAAAGTAAGATTTTTTTGGTAGTCTTGGCTTTATTTGTTATTTAAACAAACTTTAGACGATGACCCCTTCACCAATTGAGCCCAAAATAGTGTCTAATCAGTAAATTTCAGTTTAACTGCAGACAAAAATACAGATTGCCACCCACATCTCTTTAATTAAAAAGAAAAACTCAAGTTCCCCTTTCTTATTTGAATGCGATTATCTTTACTAGACAACATGGCCATGTTATACAAAGTAATATTACTGAGAGTTTGAGAAGAAAATCCATTTACTTCCATCATGAACGAGAGGTAATTTGAAGTTTCTGTTTTATATATTGCGTCACGAAAATGGATATAAAAATACCGTTCAGAAATATTTTGTTTAAACTCTGCACGTATTTTTCATGCCTGAATCAAATAACGTACGCAAGTGCGTGCATCCCTATCATTTATTTAGAACTGAGATTAAGACCGCTGAACTTATCTCTAAATCACGGTGTTCCTGAAAAATGCAGCAACAATTTTAGAAGAGAACAAAGAAAATCTCTTTGATGCTTTCCAATTGCTTTTGTAATGTGACTGGTAACAATGAATGAACAGAATTAACTCCTAGAAGAGTTGCTGAAATACGGCAACATTTGCAAATTACAAGATGAAATCTCTACTTATGGAAGTTTTCAGTTAATTTGGTTTAAAACACCGGAATGTTATTTTCTCGAGATCCAGTATTTTAACAGTTAAAAATGGATTACGAAAAATAGTCCTAAAAGTGTCGGGTTCGCCACACGATTGATTTGTTACCCTGCCTGTCATCACGCATATGGAAATGTCTTGGTCCCGAAGCAGAGCGCTTTTCAAACGGACTGCAGGAACCATTAATAATGTCTTTTAATATTCCTGCCGATTCGGTTAGTCTCGTCCGAAGGATGCGCAGTTTTATTCAAATTCGTATGAATTGCAGTGATTCTCAAACAGTGTTCCCCGAATCCCCAGGGGTCTGAGAGCCATTTAAAGGTAGTACTTTGTGGTCCATGAGCTGATTCACTACTGCGTATTATGATTATGCAGATAATAGATCCTGCGTGGCGACTTAGTCAACACGATACCTCTCCATGTGCCAGGCATTTTGAGAGTTTGGGGTCAATTCCCGAAGATTGAGATTTTTCGTAAAGCAATGGCCAGACCAGCGATTAAAAACTATGCGTTTTTATTAAAAAAATGCAACGTTGTCTAAAATAAGTATTTCGTTTATAACTGATATTTATTAAAACGCTACTTGTAATGTTGCACTGCGTAAAGAAAATGGATGTCTTCAGAAATGAACATTGTTGTTCTCTAGAAACTTGTCCTATTAATCCAAATTTTTGATGGAAATGAAGTAGGTAATAACAACGCAGATATCGTTTAGTCAAAGGTCATGGGTCATTGGAACACGTTCATTCGTTCGCTTCTCCTTGACCATGAGAGAATTTGCTTAACTTGCTTCGTTCTGCCCGAGTTCATTTCTCAGTTTGGCACTCTTTACTAGTGAATGCAATTTGTAAGGTATTTTTATAAGTTCTGCTCAAAAACGAGTACCAAAGGCATGCAGTTACGATCATTCACGTTAGTCAAAAATTGAGAATAATTCAGGAAGTAAAAAAAAATCGGAAATTGTGTTGTTGGTATAAAATAAATTCAGATCTACGATATTATGAACATTTACCTAATAGGGCGTTGGGCCGTTTTCGCCGTGATAAATGCATGCACCCTGCGTGGCATCTACTCCACAAGATTGCGGAAGGTGGCCTCTGAACAACAACAGGAAGGTAATAATTTTTGCCGATTGTCTGAGGAATGGGATGCCTCAGTGAATGAAGTTGGATGTCCTGCGCATATACTTCATCGCGACGTGATCATCACGTCGAGATGAGTCATTGCGCAGGACAGCGGTCATCTCAAAATGATGACCACCTCGAGATGAGGCTCTCAAATGGGGGGTTGCATCTGCTGACCCCAGGTCATGTCTATGGTAGAATTTGCTGATCCCTCTTTTTCGGGGAAGGGATCTTGTTAACCCTGGACTTCTCAAGGGTAAAATTTGGAAAGCCTCGATTCACCTCTTTCTTCTGCATGTCATCTAACTATTCTGTCTTCCCCTGTTCATTTTGTTGACTTCCCTGACCTCCGGTGGTGGGATGTATGGAGATGTCTCTTTTCTTCTACATTCTATTGGCTTAATCCCCTCTTCAACTCTCTCCGTTCTCCATTGACTCCTATTGTCAAGGGTGAAATTCTGGGAAGAAAGACTCCACTTCTTTTCTAATAGCTGAGACACTAACGCGTCACCCACCTTTATTTATACTTCGAATTTAAAAATGTAACTGTATAAAGTACTTTTGATTTTATTTCAATTTTATAGTTTACAGGAATTATATGATAAAAAAGAGAAGTTAGAGTTGCATGCGGATTGGCTACGGCCTTGGGAAGTATATAATTATGTTCTCAAAAAAAAAAGAAAAAAAAAGAAAAAAATATGCCGTGTGGATTATCCATACATAATTTTTAAAATTATTTTTCTTTTAATTTTCATAAATTGACGAATTTTTTAAAGGAGTATAAAACAGCAACGTCGTCTATAAACTAAACCAAGCTTTCATTTTTCCATTACTCTTTCGCTTTGTGTTTTATTGTATTTTACTGGAATGAATCAATTTGATTTGAATTAGTTTTATTTTTGATAAATGCAAATGGGAAAACGAGTTAATGATTAGTTAATAAAAACAGTTTGACGAGCCACGATCCTTAAAAAAAGAAAGCGTTCGTGGGTGAAAAGATCAGAACCTCTAAGCTAATGGTCTATTTTTATGTGCTTTTTTTGCATCTATTGTATTAATTACTTATTTAAACTCCACGTTTTATTTTGGCAGCGTGAACGGTGGTGACAAATTGATTTTTGAGTGTCAGTGCTTCAGATAAAGGTCGTGATTAATAAAGAAAACTGTGATCAGTTTCCACAGTTTAAGCTGAAATGTGTAATGCATTGCCCTCTTTTGTTTCAGAAATCAGACATATAGCTTGAGATACAAAAATGTCTAAACAATTTATCCTCCCCCTACATATTAATTGGTCTATAACTTTTATCACTTAAATAATCATATGCAGTGGGTGGGTTCGTATATATTGTTTTGTCTGGTTGCTTCCATTAACAACTTAACAAGTTGTTAGAATAGTGGGATTAGTCCGCTGTTTATCGTATTAACTCCAATGATCAGTGGATGGAGGCATTGTTAATTCGTGTTTCACTAGACCAGTATGTCAGACGAGATTTGAATAGCAAATCTTTCCTGGGAAGGTCTCTTCTCTGCCGAGTTCTGTTGTCGTGCAGAGAAGATGCATTCACGAAAATTTCCAAAGCTGTTATAAATTAGTAATAATAATAAAAAAAAGCCATTTATGCGTTTTCATAGCAAGCTCTTCATGATAATTGGCTATTTGAAAATATGGTAGTGCATTTATGAAACGGTGTTCTTAAACGTATTGCCATTACTGTTGCACATTTGCAAACAAGATTGGCATTTAATAATTTAAAACCATGAAAAAGAATTTATATTTAAGTTATTATTCTTAATAACTGACCTATAAAACATTGTCGATTTGGTAGAGTCTAGAAAAGCTGAACTGGTCACGATTTTTGAATTTAACTTAAGTAGACGAACTCTACTCGAATTGAAGATCGATTGTTTTGATTCCCTGACGAAAAATCAAACAGCAGGAGTAACTAGGTTTGGGTTTACTGTTACTGTACCTAATTTTTAAAAGCTAGAATTTATACCTATCCATCCAGATTTCCAAAGAGATCTGGCTACCATTAATTCGAGCAATTTCAGTTCCAGGTAGAGTATACAATCACGGAGCAATAGACTCGGCGACCTTCACCTCTCCGCTTTCATCTATCCCGACTATTCATTTAAACTGGTAGCACCTCAGTTTTAGAGATCATCTTGCTAGTTATAGAATAACAATTTTAGGATAAATAATGAAAAATGTAACGCATTATAATTTTGTAAGAGATAACAAAAATTTGATTGAGATTTAATGAAATTATGTACTTCAGGAATTTGCTGATAAAGCATTATATGTGCGCAATATCCGTTTATCGTAAAAATTTAGTCTTAACCTTGTCTAGCTAGATGGACGGCAACCTCCCCCCCTGTTATAACTGAATTATCCTAAATAGCGTATTCTAAAGAACATTTAAAGACACAATATGGCCACCTTAACTCTTTTTCCAAAGAATACTCAAATAACACAGACCACGTGTGCAACGTGTCACATACATACTAAAGTCAAAAACTTTATCTTTAAAATATTAAGGATTTCAGCGGTATAAACTTTCTACTAAGTATTTATAAAATTCATGTATTTGTTGCTCTGTAATATGATATATTCCTTTACACAGACTCTCTTATTAAAGACATTGAAGTATATGTAAAGGACATTTTCTTAAACCAAGATATTTAAGTAATGTTTGGATTATCGTTGTAATCATTATAAGAAACAGCGCCAGCAGTTTCTTATCGGTAGTTGCAATCTCTGTTCTTCTGAACCTTATGGAAAATGCTCTTATTCGATTCTCTTCCTGGCAACAGAAATTAATGATAATTTACATTCGGCGTCAGACTTAATTGATTTTGGAGGAATTTTTCATAGATTTTTCTTGCCCAAATTTGAGTTTAAAACTCGTAAATAGGCAAAAAAGCTACAGCATATTCACAGTTTACAGATAAAACGTGCACATGCCTTGTAACCTTAACAACGACTGAACTCTTACAAATAAAACCTGAATTTCCGTTTTATTAGCCGTTAAGCTTTTTATTTTTTTACGAGTACAACTGAGAGTTTTTACCAATAACCCTTATTCTCTCTTTTTTATGCCTCTCGTATATTTTATCATCCGTGTTATAATTGCATTCATTTGTGCACTTAATTATCTGATTTCGTGCGAAGACACTCTTGTTTGGCAATTTAATGAAATCAAAACAAATATGGCCTTCTTTCAAAGGAATTTCTTGCGCACTCAAATAATTCCTCATCAATATATTACTGATTACTGAAAACTCATGTTTTTGTTTTCTTTTCAAAGTATAGTTTGAGTGTTATGTCCAAACATATAAGTGAGATATTTACCTCTTAGGGAAAAACATGTTGCCATTCTCAGCTCATCTTCTGTGGAATATTATTTGCCTAAAAAAAACTATAAAAATGGTATGATGATCTTTCATATTTTTTATTGGATCATATAAGAAATGAGAAGACAAGACTCTAAAGGATGGCAACATTCTCGACTTTTATAATGGCGCAGCTTGTAAAAATATTTTTGACAAGTATGGGAAACAAAAGAAAATCATTACCCTGTTCTACAGCAAGGCCATGCTTTTTTCCTCTGTCTCTCTAAGACATAATATTTAACTAGCATGTCATTTTCAAATCCGAGAGGAGCTCCGGTCTAATCACCATCAGAGAGGAATGCTAGGTTCTTTGTTAGATCCTTTCCCACAATGTTATTGAAGTTCATGTGTATGAACGGACTATAAAAATCTAGTGCAGGAATTTCCGCTTGAGATGATGAAATGTTTTTATAAGTAGGGAATATGCTATTGTCATGTAAGCGTATTCTGAAGTTTTAGGTAAAATAAGAGCTTGATGATAAGTAGCTAGAAATGAAAGCACGTTCTGTTTCCCAAAGCTTAATTAGAGGTGCGTGCAAGTACACACATACAATATTTCTAAAAGTTAATTTAGAAGCCCCAAGATGCAGACTTCATGCATGAAGCAAAATTGCACAACCATCATGTTTTTAGGATGCTTAAAAACACTCAACACGAATGTTTAGTTCCATGATATCTGTATGGCACTTTGTCACGAAACAAAAGAGCTCTAATGGGGAATAATGATGGTTGCGTGTTCCTTAAGGATTAGGATATAGTATTTTGCGAGATGCACCATTAGTGATATTTAAATTCAATAAAAAAGTCTTAATTTCCTAACTTGGGTTCCGAGTTAACCTCAGAAAAAAGAAGCACTTAGAAATTCGACGACTTCTTTCTGCATACCCCCCCCCTTCTCTACGAGCATTGCCTATCCTGATATTAAAATTCCATGTATAAGAGGGCTCGTTTTCAGATTTTATAAAGTAATGCAAACGAAGTGTATCCATGATGCACTGATGCCATTGCAATTCAGGTGAAATATGAAGGGTTTTATAGACTGCATCCTGACCGTAATTGCCCTCTTGAATGGGTATTTTATCGGAATTGTCATCTTTCCTATATGAAAAGAGCTTTTAAGAAAATCGGAATGCGTGGCACATGCAAGGTTTCGTTCCTTTGTTGAATATTTTATCAGCGAAAGCCGTTCCCTTCAGCACCAGAAAAATGACTGCTGTTAACAGTATTTTCTATTTTCGCCCGGGTTGTTTGTCACTGGTTCCTCGAGCGAAATGATCTCATTAACGTAAAATGAATAAAAATATCATTTTTATCGACATAACGAATTTGTTTTCCTCATTATTATCATTCGAACCCCCTCTTCCGTTCCACTTTATCGTTTGTCTTGAGGGTAAATTATCCCAAGCCGTTTTTATGTAAGCTCTTTGTTAACCATAACTGACAGAGTATACCTTCGCATCCATCAACTTACTGGCTCCATTTTCGATTTTTCTCTAATTTTTTCCTTGATTCTTATCAAAGATTTTAAATTCATGCACCACTTGCTTAATTTTATAAATTCTCAATGTTATTCTCGAAATAAGTTCGCGCCATCTCTGTCACTTCCATAAACTTCAAATCTCTTAATGATTTTTTTTATAAAGTTGTATCCTTTCATTCTGACATTACACAGGCAGTAATTACATCTAATTTGTTGGCATCCCATTTGATCAAAGGAAATTTCGTATTATTCTATCCACTTGTATTTTCCTTCTGCAAATATATTTTTTCAGACTCCTAAACATCAAAATTCCTTAGATATTTGATGAACTTCAAACCTCAGAGTAAAACACCAAAGATGATTTAAGTGATGGTATTCAAATTTTAATAACTTCGGAAAGACTCCTATCTCTGATTCTCAATCAATAGCAAGGATTGCATAATAACGATCCTTGATATATTGGAAAGTCATGAGTAATTAACTCATATAGGGGCTGGGGAAGACATCAGTAGGTCCGTTCCCTAAATGTCGTCCACATAGGGAGCGCAAGAACATAATACGAGCCTGCTGAAATTACGAGTCCTTCAGAAGAAGAAAAGTAGTATATAAGTCAGTGAAAAAACAGTTTTTGAGTTATTCTGTATCTTGCAGTTTAAGATGTTCTATTTGAAGGTTTAGTGGCATAAGTCTTAAACTGATTCACTAACAAGCAGCAACTGACAACACTGAAGCAAAATTTTGGAACATCTTCGCAGCTAAAGTGTTACAAGCAGGTCGAATCACACTTGGAATAAAACTAAAGGCTCGGAAAACTCGCAATAAATAATTTTCTCTTTACAAAAATATATCAACATATTCTTAAATAACGTCAGTTATATAACTGTATAAAATAGTACCTGTAGTGGACAAAACAGTAGCCTAAAAGTTGTTTTAACTTGGACGAAAATTCTTCAAAATCCAGACTTATCTATCAACATTATCAATCACACGTTTCTAGTATCTATACATTTTCTTATCAAATGATCCTAAATTTGATTTTATTGAGTCTGCTGTTAAAAAAGAAGGATATAAGATTCATAAGCAATGCTATAAAAATAAAAAAAGAATCGCAAAAAAGGAGCCCTTTATATTTCAAAAATGAGGCCTTCTGCTTTTCTATCAAAAGAACAATTTAGAAGATGTTTTCTAAAACTACATTGAGTGGAGGACAAAATGAAAGTAAACTGGTTGGTAATTCATCCGACTTGGGTGAGAAAAGACACTCCTTAAGCTTCTTTACAAGAATAATAATGATTTTCTAGATTTCCGTATCCAGGATTCGAAGAGCAGCATGCATTTGCCAAGTTGTTTTTATGTTATTCCACAACCTCCTCCGTATCAACCCTGTTTCAGAATTTATAAAGAAAGACATGCTGTAATATTACCTTCCGAACATTTAAATATTCTAGAATTTTTTAAACGAAAATCATTGTTTTGACTCTTAGATAACTGCCACAAAAGCAGAGTGTGTTCTGTGCAGCCTTACTTGTACAATAGATAGTTCCTTTATTTTCCCTTCAACTAATCAACAAAAGTCAGTCAGCATTACTGAAGTTTCAGAAGTTAAAGTTTGTCTCAGGTACTTACTACATATGGCGCACATTTCTTTTAGCTCTTTTATACATTCTTCAATAAATGTATATCATCTTAACTTTTCGTAAACTCTAGAAAGAATTTGTTTCTTTAGAAAATTCTTCAGCACCCTATAGTTTAGTTCAGTTATCCACAGGGGAGACTAGACATCCAGGTCATGATCTGGTGTTGTAGAATGAAAAGGAAAACTAGTTCTTATCTTCTTCCAAGACATCCATCCACGCCAACGGAAGTCACAGGATGTTATTTCAAGGTTACGCTGCAAAAAAGGCTCTTTGATTTAAGAGATCCCTTGGTCCAGTAATCGTCATACTGCTCTCAGCAAATGTACCTAGATACTACTCTTAAAAATAAGAAATGTATGGCACCTCTCTCTTCTTGAGTGCTAATGCGTTTTCTGCAATAATAGCGCAATACGAGACTGATACTTGATCGCTACGCGATATCAAATATATACCGAAAAATAGAGTTCACGTGCGCTGTTTTGCAATGTCCTTGTTTTTCTCTGGGGATAGGTTTTCTGAAATAAGACTACTTTTGAGTAGTTTTCCTCATTTTTGTTTCATTAACTCTGTTGTTTATTGAACTGAGTTTGTTGTTTCGTTTTCTGAGAAGTTCTGAATAAGAGTAAATAGTCAGTAATTTCAAGTTAGCTAGCAATAAGGAGAGAATAACGTGCAGGTTCTTAAATGTGTAAAAGACTGGAACGTGAATAATTTTAAATTGTTTTTCTAGGAGAAATTAATAATGTACGTTAAGAAGATGCGTCATCTGGAAGACACTGTTATATCAAGAACATTTAAAATTGTATAAAGAAAATAAATTTCTTTTCTACAGTGTCTTTAATCAGAGCTGCAATTAGCCCATCATCGAATGGAGTTTTCTCCTTGAGATAGTCGGGGTTTTTCAATTTGCAGAACGTGAAAGCATTTATACTGACAAAAGCGCACAATAACCACCATTATAAGTAGCATACCATCGGAACTGGTGTACTGTGACTAAATCAGTTGATGAGTCAAACAATCTCAAAATAATAACAACAACCCTTTGGGGAATTTCTCCTTATTTGTAAAACGCAGAGAGAAAAGGTTCAATACTTATTTCTAATGCAACTCAGACGTTATTAGTGAGTCTGACAATATGAGAAATTAGTGCCATTGGAATTTTATCTTTTCTCTGAACAAACCATGTTTTGTTACTTGCCTTCAATAAAAGTTTTTGGAATGAAATAATTTGAGAAAGTAGATTCATTCTCCAGAAAATGAATAATGCGTATGTACTTCTTTATCCTTATTGATAGTTACAAACTTTCTGGGAATATGTTCGACTAATTTACTGTAATAGGCAGCTTATATTTTGTTTCCCTCTTCAGAGCAGGCATCTGCTGCATAGGTGAGCTCCACCTAGTCCAAGAGGAACCTGTTAGCATTTGACCTTTTCCAGCATCTCAAAGTTGTTCCATGCGGTCGGAATGAACACTTTAAGCCAGCTTAGGCAATTGTTCAATGCTGCTCTCTTAAAAATAAGAAAACCTACATGTTGGTCTTTGTAACTCGAAGTGTATGGAATTTTTAATATATTCGGATATTAGCATCAGAAATCTTATGGTAATGTCTTAGATGACTGTGGAGGAAGATGTCTAAGTTGGAATAAAGTTTTGAGTGTGTTTTATATTTATCATAAACGGCACTGTGGTAGTGTACGACCACTGCTATCACAACTGAAAGCAAAACAGTCATACGCGAAATATTTAAATCCTGCAAACTGTTTGTCTGAACAATATTACAATAATAATTTCATGTTCCTTAAAAAAGGGAAGGGATGCAGGAAATGCTCTTATAAATATGAGTTTAAACAAAAACAAAAGAATAACTAGAAAAAGCGAAAGATTTCAATTATCTAAAGCGAAAAACCAAAACATTAAAGTTTGAATGCGAAAAAGTCAAGAAGCAATTTTTAGCAACCGCGGCATGGAAAATAAGCGATTATTACAGTCTTCTTCTCGAAAGCGACTGAGACAGACATGTGTCATCTTTAATTTTGGCAATAAGACATAGCAAGCTAAGACAAAAGACAGTTTGTCAGTCCTTAAAAGCGCACACACCAATTTGTCAAGTCTTAAAAACGGCTTTTTCTGACAAGCGGTTTTGTTGATATTCGTTATTGATATTTAAAGTAATAACAACATGTACGGACTGTCACCGGCACCCGGGGCAGTGACGCGTTCCCAATAGCGGAAACAGATAAAGGAAAGAAATTAGACGCAAAACACTATTGATGTTCTCAAAGAAAATGGTTAGAATAATAAAGAAAAAAAGGGAGACTTTTCCTAAAGAAAAATCTTTTGGATATCTTCGAAAGTTCTTAACGATCCCTTCAGTCATAAAATGCAGAAATGTGCAATCAAGGTTGAAATTTGTGTCAGTTGCAACGTCTGAGATCGATACACAAATATCAGACTGCCAGAGTATTACAGAAAGAAGATGCGAACATCTCTTAGGATTTTAGCGTCTTCAGGTAGAATGTAAGTGTGATTAAAGTTTATCTGTCCCCTCTGCTTTTATTGGCAATGGCACACTTGCATACCTCCAGGATGCTATATTATTCTCTTTCGGCTCTCCCCAACCTCACCTTTCCCTAATCTCGATGCTGTGGAGACTTTCTGACTGCATAGCGTACTTCATTCTCTTTATGAAGAGGGCCAAACAGTTTACTAAAAAGCCATTATTGTCCGAATGAGAATGCTAGATACATTATGGAAGGAAAACGATTTTTGTACGGGTAACTCGTTTTCTTCGAATCGTTTATCCTGGTTGAAAGTCGTTTAGCATAGTTTAACTGAGATACATAAAGGGTAAAACGGATGTTGAATACTTACATAAACAATTTACGTCCACTATTCATACATTATCAGTGATAAAATCGATGTACCATGAGAACCTGTCTTCAGAATCATTGCAGTTGGCGATTATCATCAAACTTTAATGGCTGAAATCACTCCCATCAACGACTGATGAGCTATTAAAGAAATTGAGGTCCACCTAGTGAATGAGAGAGGCATGGTTAGACGCTGCTGTGAAAACATTGATTATTTAGCTTCATATCCTCCTTCAGATAATACATATAACACTCTGAAAGTAGACACTTCAAAATTAAAATTCATATTCGCAATTTCCTCCTGGATTCTCCTGTTGTCGAATGTCGCCGTTCTTATAAGATTTTCAATTTTTAAATTCCGTACACACCATTTAAAATTTTACTATAATACATTTTGGTAGACGAGCATTTAATGGTTGTTCATAAATAATTAATGTGAAGAAAGAATGGCACTAATAAAATCACGTGAGTTGTTATGGAGTGAATTTAATCTTTTAGAAAGTGTTATAATTCACAATTAGTTTTCTCTCCTTCTGCTCTGGCTTTCGTTTTTCTTGATCGGGCCCGAGGACAGAATTCAACAGCGATGCCTTTAACATATCATCCTTTATAATCGTTGTACGGTTCTACACTGTCTTCTGCAAATCTCCTTTTGAACTCACAAACCTTAGCCGAGAACTTTAAAGTATGCAAAGCCGAGCACAAAATGAAGACTGCTCTCAGTACCCATCCGCTGGCTGAACAATCAAGCAGAGTTCGACATATTCCTGAAAAAACAAGTTCATAATAAGTGTATATGTGCATATCGACCTCGAGACTGTAAAACAAAAAGTACAGAGCGAAAAGTCCTGAACGATACTTAAAAGATCCAAATCTGAAGAATATAGAATGATAGTGCCACTAATAGTATCAATGATAAGATCTATGGTGTCCAAAACCTTGTAGACATGTTTGGAACGTGAACTTCGTAATATTCCCTTACCTCCAAAAATTCTTCAGTTGTGGGTTAGCGTTCTGTGTATTAATGATGTAATTAATTTTCTCTTAGTATGTTTCCTAGTCTTCTGGGCCATATTCCAGCTAAGCTGATTGAAATAATAGTAAAATATGGTTCTAAACTTTTCAGTTAGTTTTATGAGTGTTTATGAGATCATTGAAAAAGTCTGTGTTCTTACTAATGGCGTCTCGAGCATTCCTGGTTACCTTTAATATCAGACATGTTTAAAACAAAATTTTTAAACTTTATAAAAATTTGTCTTTAAATTAATTATGAAAAATTAAATTTGAAAAAGAAACTGCATGTTTAAAATTTTATAATCACTATCAGAAAGAGGTAATTAAGAAAAATAAATCTCTTGTTTTTTTTTGGGATGACAGTAAATGCTCAAAACGATCTTTTAAGTATGATAATAAAATTAAGATAACACATTCAGCAAAGAATATCACAAAAATCGTATTTAAATCAAATTAAAGAGCATGGTATCCTCGGAATCTTTAAAATTGTTATATTTTAATTTAAACTATAAAGAAAATTAACAGCTTCTGCGAAGTCCAAGATAGCTAATTGAAAAGAGGTGCAGCCTATTCTGATATAGAATTTAAAATGCAGCTGTTTCGTATAGTCTATAATAGCAGATATGTGAATATTTGCGTAAACAACTGTATGCGTTGAAATTGCACTGACGAGCTGTTCCCTCTTTCAAACTGGAGAGAATTTCGGAAAACAGATTTATGAATGTTTGCTAAAACAGCAATGACGGAAGTAATCGGCAATCGATGACCAACAAACAGCAACAGAAAACAAGATCGATTTTCTATTTTTAGAGTTTTCAACAAAAGTGCTAGAATTTACACCGAACTCCCCAATGTCACGATATTGGGAAACTCGTTCTATAATATGCCGGGTACACTACGTTACTCGAGTAAGAGTCAATCCCTTAATCCACTTAAGGGTAGTTGTTATAGAATCCCCTCTTTAATTCACTAGTACCGTGACAGCGAGAACCTAGTCATAAATCTCTCCACTTTCGTTATTCATAGTGTGTGAAGGCCACAATACTCATTGTCAAATGAAAACAATCTAAATTAAAATTTATATTTCCAGATTCTGCATAGATCTTATACTACGGTGACTTTACTAGCTCAGGTATGGAAATGAGTAAATACCAAAGAGTCATGCACGGGTATGTAATCACTTATTGAGATGTGCCCTTAAAAGATCATAGACGATCTGGAGAATCAGAATTACTGGAGCAGAATTCACTAATCAAGTACCATGACAACGAGAACCTACTATTCCTTGTAGATTCTCGTTTTTCTACATTTTTATGGTAATAAAATTCGATACTGCAGTAGCTAAACAAAGGGCTTAACTTTTAAAATATTCTTTGTGTTACCATTGAGATTAGTGAGCATGATGTATCTCTTATAAGGAGAGGGGAATAAATCAACCTCAAACAAAGATGGCGTAGTGAGTCTTGGCACCATGCGCAATTATAACGAGGTATTGCCATAATTGCAAGACAACAAACAGATTGTATTGCATATAAGCTTTTATGGGACTTTAACACTGTAGAAAGAAGGATTCTTTCCAAGTAGACTGTTTACAGGAAGATTCAAGAATGTAAACTATTTACATTCAAGGCTATTTATGTAAACAGAACCCATAATTTGACTTGGAATCTTTAGGTATGATGGCTCAGCACAAACAGAAAAAGTTTACGTGAACTGAAGTTAACGACAATTGACTTGGGTTAAAAACAGCTAGAGATATTCTTCATATACCAGTAAGGATTCATCTAATCAGTTTAATATAGAGCTACCTACATTTGGAGTGAATGAAGAAGTTGTTCTAACTGGTGTAATAAAAGTGGGAAATATTGAAGGCAGTGATCTGATTATTGTGGTATGATCAGCATAAAATAATCGCACAGATACTACCGCGCTTTCATAAGTGGAAATGTCATGGATTGTAATTATTGGAGTACGAAGTAATTCTTCATCAGATCCCCAATATTTATTGTTTGTCTCTCTTTTACGCGCAAAATGCATTTTGAAATTTTTAGCTTCTGTGTTTTTTGCTTAACTTTGAGAGACCACTGCGTAAATAATGACAATAATCAAATGTTGTTGGCATACCAAGTCAAACAGCTCGTTTGCTCGACAGCAATATTCTCTTTGACAGTGGCCATTGTGGTCACAGATTCTCAACCTATTTTATGTTCTGTGCCACTTGGAAATTCCCGTTCTCTTCAAATTCCTGACATTTCTCTCCAAGTCACTATAGCACTCGTAGTACTTTAACTGGAGTAGCCAATAACAAAACGTTGCTCAGTTTCCAAATCTTCCATTTCGTAGCTCGCAAAACGATTCAGAAATACCACACGTAACTTAAGGCCACTTTAAAACTACCAGACAACATGCCAGAACTCCAACGGCTCACATATACTCTCCTACCATCTACTGCATAGAAACTTAGTGGCATTTAAATCGCGGAATGGCGTAGCCATTTCGCGAATTAAATGCTCACCTTGTGTACATAGAGAACATTTATCTTTTGCAAAATAACACGCGATGACCAGTTCCAATCCCATGAACCCTTCTAGGAATTGCCCTCTCTGTTTCATCCCTAATTTAGTCCTAACTGCAATTCCCCCTCTTCTGTTAACTGATCATCTTCTTCTCATACAGTTTTTATTTTAATTTACTTTTCTTTTCTTTTATGCGTTATTATTATTATTTTTACACGGCTCGCCCACTGGAATCCCAGAGTCTCAGCCGGCAGCCCAGCACAGAGTATCGAGGAATGGTGCGGATGGCTCGAATCCTCGTGGCAGGGGACAAAAGCTAGCCAACAAATTTCCGAGGATTTTCTGATGGCTGGTTGCTAAGTGGCCAGTCATACAATCCAACTCCACTACTGCACAACACCCATGGCTGCCTATGCAGGGATACTGGATACTACAATACAGATGGTGGTTTGTAAGGTGATCCCCAGGAATCGCCTAGAAACAAACGCATAAATCCGGATACACACACACTTGTCCATCTTAATGATCAGAAACGGTTTTGCTTCATATTTGGTGGATATTTTCGAGAAACCCTGAATCGTACATTCCGTAATTTCCACTTGCGCTTTCATCATGGTCAGAAGCGAGGACTAACAAACATGTTTATATGCCTTAATGACTTTCTTATTATAAATATTTCATTTTCTACTTTAATTAAAAGGATTACTCTTTATTATATTTCTAAATGACAGTTTTTTTCCACAAATATGCAAATTTAAACGAGAACAAAGAGTGTATGACTGGCTAAGAACATCATTTCCTGCAGCTTTAAAATAGAACCATATTTGGCGGTCAGCTCAGGAAAAACCGATTGAAATAAAGTCGGATTCCATTCTTCAAATGGAATTCAACGAAAAGGAAACTTACCAACATTTGGATAAGGCGACAGAAATAACTATCAATTTCTAAAGATGCCTTAGATAGCATAAATCCCTTTGCATAGTTTAAAAATTGCGTTTTCGTCGTTATTGGTAATCAAAAAAGCACAGGGCGTGCTTTTAAGCTTTGGATCTTAAATCTGAGAATTGCCATTTTAAATATTGAAGCCCATATTGATTCGTAATGCACAAATATGAATCAATATCGGGTGCAATATTTCGTAACTTTGGATCAAAAACAGTAAGGAGCACTCCTAAACGACCTTACCGAATTCACTTTCAAATCTGAAGAACTTGTAATCGAACTTAGGTCTGTAGACATGTAAAGTAAGGTGAGAGCGGTGTTTATAAGTTTCGAGGAGCTGTTCCCATCCTCGCTAATAAACTGTTTTTCGCTTAATAAAATTATATAAAAATAGCACTTAAAATTATCGAAACAACTGTGAACACGAGGTTTTGTCTGTGGGGGTAATCATGGACCAATGATTGAGAGTATGCAACTGGTAGAGCGGTGATTGGGATATTTACTTGCAACAGAATGAAGCATCTGTATGTATAAGAGTGATACAGCACGCAGTTGGGTGATGGATGGCAGTTCTCCAGTAAAGAAATCGAACTGTGGGGTAATCTGAATGTCACTCAAATAATAATAAAATAAAAAAACAACTTAAATCGTCCTTTAAAGATTTGGTTATGGGAAATAATAGGAATGCAATACGCCTTTCAGTGCCTGTTAAGTATTCTCTTCGAGCTGTGAATAGAATTATATTGCCTTTTCATTTAGCGAGTTGCTAACAAAGTGAGCTGCGCGTTAGAGTGGCACAAATGGAATGAACCTTTAAGCAGGTAGGAGACTTGTATTCCATATAACAAATTTAAAGGCTTAATTTGATTTTGAATCTAATATAATAAATTATTTACTGCAAATTTGTACAGAATACAAAGAATAGATTAATTAGTTGGCAGAATGTCTTGACATTTCTCAGTATTCTTTCTTCCTGCTCCTTTTTTTAGGGAAATTATTGGTGGCAAGGGCATAATAGCTGTTGGAAATTGATGTTTTGATCAGGATTTATAATTTAAAGACTGCTCACAAAATCATTAAAAGTGCGACTATTAAATGATAGTTAAAAAACGGTACACGGATACACGCATCAAATTGATTTAAAACGAATTGATCAAATTGAAAAATCGAATTGATTCAAGACACCTACATTTTAGCATCGTCCGAGTGTCCGTTTATCAAGATGATGTAATGAAATTAGTGTCTTAATAGCAGCAACCTCTGTTCATTACACGAGGAAAAATGGTTGGGTTCAGTTCTCAAGGGTCGAAGTTGCAATATACTTCTGTCAAGATGGGAGAAGCTTTTGTGTACTTTGTTGTGCATAACATAACCCAATTAGTCCATCTCAGACGAACAAGAGTAACATGTTCTTTTGTTTGTAGTTTTTCGTCTTGTACACACAAACCGGTAAGAAAACACTCTCAGTGTACATCGCATAGAGGCTACTTTGTTGTAGGGTATTTTCTTCAGCTTCCTAAGTATCCAGCATTAAATGATGTACACTGAAAGGACAGAATTCGTGAGGTTCCTGGGCAACGCGACGTTGTCACTCCTCTCGCTAGTCGACGAACCCACCGCTTGACAGGTATATAGGTATGCTGCATCACTGCATTCACATATACAGTAATTCTATGTCACTATGGATAAACGCCGTGAGCTAACCGACTTTGAAAGAGGGATGATAGTGGATGCCCGCATAGGTCACTCTATGGCGGAGGTGGTACAGAAATTACACTGTCCCAGTTAGACAATATAAATTTCTCGCATTGTTTCAGCCAACCGGAGAGCGACAGTGGCACAAATTACCGCCGACTTCAACGATGGAGGTGCCACAAATCTCCACCAAGACCATCAGGAGATCCTTAGCTGCAATAGGTTATGGCAGCCGCCGAGCCACTAGAGTCCCATTGCTAACATTATGACAGAGAACTCTACGCCTCAACTGGGCGAAAGAACATCGGCACTGGACCTTGGATGATTGAAGACTGGTCTCCTGGTCAGATGAGTCCTGTTTCCAGTTATTTCGAGCGGACGGGGGGGTGTATCTGGCGGAAACCGCACGAAACTATTCATCCGTAATGTCAGCAAGGAACTGTTCATGCAGTTGGACAGTCGGTAATGGTCTGGTGCATGTTCAACTGGCACATATTGGGATCTCTGGTTCGCTTAGACGCATCGCTGAACGGTCCAGATTACGTGTCCATCTTGCAGACCATCTGCATCCCTTCATGGTGATCATGCACCCACAAGGCAATAGACTCTTTCAGAAGCACAATGCGCCTCTCCATTGAGCCGTGGTAAATACAACGTGGTGCGACGAGCATTCCGCAGATTTTACTACCATGGAATGACCTCCCCGTTCACGGACGTGAACCCTGTGGAGCATCTTTGGGATGCTGTGGAAAGGTCCTTTCAAGCTTTGGATGCTCCACCCAGGAATGCGACGGAGTGCCTCGTCGTGTGACTGCTGTTATCCAGGCGAAAGGTGGGCCTGCCTGTTACTAGGTAGGTATCCAATGATTTGTGTCCACGCAGTGTTAGTACTTAAGATGCAGTGAAACCAGATCGTAAAGCTATTTTAAAAAGAAACTTAACCTCTATTTCACCCGAATTCTATCACTGTCGTGATATTCTTCAGCTTTAGCTGGTGTTCTGTCAGAGAGTGAAGGAAGTTCCATTCACTTCTGTAGTCCTGCAGCGTGCTACTAATAGAAAATTCTAGTTTACTAAAGCTTAGGATTAACTAAGCCTCTCTAGGAACGTATATAATAATCATTTGTAGGACAAAGAGTGTCCTTATTCACATTTAGTTGACCAGTGGTGAATAAGAAAGAACGCTATATTGATCAGATAAACAAATTTATAATATTTTCTGTTAGCCGAAGTTGTGAGTAAGAATTTTTGAAATACTTAATTAGGATTAAGATATATTTTACAATTAATCCTTACTTATGTCAGAGCCTGCGATATTTTGACACTTGCTCTCTCACCTAACAGAAAAATAAACGCGCATTTATATTTAAAAGCGTACGTAAGGCCCCGAAGCATGTGTTTCAGTATCGGGATGTTTGCTGGTTTTTCGCAGGCGTCTCTCTTTTCACACAGACACTCTCGTGTCACCAAATAATCTCGCTTCCCACTCCGGCTGCTTTATCCTCCAGACGATTCCATCAGGCGGAAATAGCTCTCATATTTATTTATTGGATTTGTTCAGCTTGGTCGCTTAGGGTGGCGTGTGATTCGCGTTCGTGCGCCTGTTTCCGATTACAGGAACGAATATATAGGACTTCACAACTAAAGTTTTCATACCACATAGATTAATGATAGCGAAATGCAGCTCAGTAAATAACTCCTCTCGCTCTCTCTGATAAATAGAAGCATTTGTTATACGAAGCTTTCACCAGTGTGATAAACAGATTGAAGTTCACGATTTAGAAATCCTATGCAAACATGAGCAGAAAGACAGAAGCCATTGTTAACATTTAATTAATGGGACCACTTTTTCGATGACACTCTAGTAGACCAAAGAATCAACAAAATTCAGCCTTCGGCCAGTTTTTTTGCACTTCTATATACTATGACCAAATACGGTTTCACTCATAGCACAGATTGCTTTGTCCTTCACAATTCTTTCTGATTCTAGGCTGTTCCATAAACAGTTATGAACACTTCCGTTTCCCAAATGTCTATAATTATAATAGGTTTTTCTGTGTTCAGCGTGAAAAATGAATATAATTAGGGAGTGTTGGGTTTTAGAGTTCTAACAGCGGAATAGTTTCCACATGACTTACATTTTGTGCTCTTGCTGCTCGACATTCTAGCTGATATTTTATCTATTCCAAGCGCCAGCGCTCCCTCCTCTCTGCCGATCGAATTACCTTTCTCTCATCAGCCAAGAGGTTGCTACACCGATTCAATTTCTCTCTCTCGCATTTTTTTCTCTTTATTTTAGCAATTTTTTGATTTTTATAGGAAATTCTTATTCATGTTGCAACTAGGAATGATATGCCAGACATTGAAGGGAGTGCAATTATTTTAGCCTGGTCGTTGCCATTAGATCGGAAAGTTCGAGGTTATTAAACTGGCAAGAAATATGAATAGATTTCAAAGAGGTTAAAAGGTGGATACCATTAGTTATGTGATATTTTCAAGTAAATGTCAGATTTAAAGAACTTTTTAATACGTTATAGTGTTCGTATCGTGGAGAAAATAATTATGTTGGATGATATACAGAAACTGAATAATTAAGATAAGGAAAGAATGAGAAGAAAAGATTTAAAGGGAATGTGGGTAAATCAATATCGAAGGAAATTCTCAGAGGAAAGAAATAAGAAAAAATATGCGGGTTGTTGAGCTACAGGAAGAAAGTGGTAGACCAGACAAGCGTATGTCAATATTGCGAGATAAGGTTCTTGTTCGTCATTACAGGGATCTGTGAGGTCAGCCAATACTGGAGAAGAGATGCCCCCTCCGAATAAGATAGGTATTGTGGTTGGCTACCGACAATCCTTTTGCTTCTCAGCTAAGGAGATAAAAGAAAAGGATTTGACCAAAGAAACACAAGATTTAGCTTGGGATTAGTACCGACTGTGGTTTTGCTGCTTATTTCGTTTAAAAGGAAGGATTTTTTTGCGTGTCAGCAAATGGGTTAAAACAGAAGATGTCGCATCTTAAATTCAGTATTTATTAAATGTTAGTTTGATTTGTTAATATTATTTTTATTCTGCATTATAAAATTAGATTTCACACTTAATAAAAAGCATTTCCAGATGTTTCATAAGTTTATGGTATCGTGTTGATTTTAGCTAATGAGCACATTGGGCCTGACGTTTAGAATTAGCCCAATGACGTCAAAATCTCATAAAAGAAATCGCGAAACTTCTTGAATTTAGATCACCAGTTCAATTGTGAATTGAACTGGTTTTTTGCCTTTCTGCCTTTCTCAGTAGTCAGTTTATTTTTTGTTAAGGTGCCGAAGTGAATTTCTAAAACCCTATAATGTATTTTGTTTTGTAATTTATAAATTTCCTGAACCTGAATGCAATTGCCTTTGTAAGTTCTAATGCTTCTGTTTATCAGTAAATAAAGATATTGATGCGGGTTTGGAAAATTGCCTCTCTTGTAGCAGTGAGAGGTTCCTGTCGATTGTAATTGCCAATTTATTTATGATTTTTGTAGTGATTTTTTTCTAGTCGATGATATTATAATTAGCATCGCATTAAATAGTTTGAGTTGTAACTTCTTTCGCTGTAGACTTCTTCGAGAAAGGATCCTTTAAAAAATCCCCCCCCCCAATAAACATTACTTCGATAGTTAAACAGAAACTGCGATTTCACTTTTATAATTAGATCAATGGATTACTTTTACTGAACATTAGAATACATCTTTTAAAGTGCCAGAGAAAGAGAATGAATGAATTTCTAGGAAGAAATTTCTAGGAAGAACAGATTATTATTCTGAAAGAGTTAAGCGTTTGTTTAGTTCCCCTCACTAAACAGAAACACTTGGGGAACATTCTAAGTGAAAAAAAAAAAACAAATCCTTTTAGAATTACAAGTCTCCTTTCTGTATTTTCGGCACGTTCTTTAAAGGGAAAACATTACAGGTCAAGCTGTTAGAAACCCAACTTTGGAAGTTTATCTCCTATTAAAGTGAATTGTAACTTGGCATGGTCATCGCGCACGTTCTCTGAGTCAACACCTGTACCGAAAAGAATGTGAAGAGGAATAATCCGTGGATTTTCCAAATATCCTCCTACATAGATCATTTCTATCCTTTGTGTAAATATATTTTGATAATATTTATAGAGCAGAAGGATAAAAAATTGAAAGTGCTTTCAATGCAGAAGATGATGATGGTAACAGCGAATCTTAAAATCATTTATCAGAAAGCAAAGTCAGCGAATTCTCTAGTTGAATAACAGATCAACGAAGTACTGAGATTAAAACCCCTTAAATAGACTAAATAATATTGTCATATGGGCTGTAACGGCATTTTTCGTAATTATCCTTATTATAAGATGTAAGTATAATTTAGAAAATGGAACATTGCTTGTTGATCTGTTCGTATTCTAGGATGGTACTTTGAATTTGGACTATGAATTAATAACGTAAGATCTGAATCGAAAACGCAAGTATCTGTGGCCAAATAAGCACTCTGTACCATCAGATGAATAACGCGCTTTCTTTTAATTTTTAAGATAACGCAGCCATTTCCTTAATTTTTTATACTGATTTCTGTCTGTGATATCTTCTGGTTCCATTTGACTACCATTTAATTCTGCAATACTCCTTCCAGAAACTAAAAATAAATGCTGAGATTGCAAACATTCAGTTTAAATAAGTAATCACGTGAGCAGTTACTTTCTTTTTTCTAAGGGGACGTTCTGAGTATCGCACCTCGCTGTGCATCTCTTTTAATTAAAGCGCGCCCTGACGTTCAGAATTTTTTCTTTCTAATCCTCGGGCTGTACTTTCTCCATATACAATACACACACCTAGTGCTTAAACAGTACTAGGAGTAACATATAAACTGTACAAGAGTAGGAGGTTTGGGAATGAAAGTGATTCGAATCTGTCAAAATATTTTCCAGGGCCTGTAGGGCATCTCTTTAACTTCATATATTTAGCAGTTGCTATTGGAAAGTGTGCCAGTCTCTCTGGAGTTTTCTAGTCTTCTCACATTGAAGTTGTAATCAGAGAGTCGTCGAATGCAGCACCCAACTTGCAATAATTCATTAGAACTGGTAGAGGGTCTGTATTTTACTCTTAACCTTATATATTTATAACTTCGATGTAAATGCTGTCCTGTGAAAGGAGATCATAGCCTCATTTAATACTTCATTTTATTTTTCCCAAATGTCTTTGTCTACCTCAAAGCATGAAAATTGATCGCACTCGTGGAGAAGTGCAGGCTGAAATGAACTTTGTACGTAGCCGATGGCTTTCCTACCACTTAATCAGCGTTGGGACAATTTGTATTCTGCCTGCGGCTTCATTACACCTTCAGATATCCGTCTTAGCCGGACTAATTCTTCTAACTAAATTTTCCTTTCGCTTAATTAAATCTGCATGGCTACGCTTAATCATCTTAAGGTCTTGTAATAAAGATTATTAATATGTATAATACTTAAGTATGCGAGGAGTAATAAGATGAAACTCAAATAATGCTTGCAGTAATATACCTTGGTTTAATTCCAAATGGTTGCAAATTGGAACTTAAGAGAACTTCACGGTGTGGATGAGCCAACAGTTTCCACAGGCACAATATGGGCCCAAGAGGCCCTTGTGCCAAATACTACAAATACAAAAATATCAACAGTTTCCTGCAGTGGTATTCAAACTGTAAAATGTTTATGTAGCTATATATTGGGATACATAAGTGAACCATGATCGAATACTCGTGCTGTTTAAGAATTTGATCGATGAGGAACAGAAGGGGATGTTTTATTAATTTCTTAACCAGTTTGTAAAATCGTGATGCAGTCTTTGGGTAGAAAGGAAAACATTATAAAGTATCCTGTGAAGTCAAAAGAAACACATAGCTGGGGTAACATAAACACTACTTCACCTCGTGGGTAGCACAGTGGATATAATCATCTTCCTTCCCACACCACGTGGGAAAAAAAGCTTGAGTACTAATCCCGTCAATGACCTGAGGAAGTTTTATGGGTTTTTTTTCACAGCGTGGATGAGTTAGTTGGTCTCAGACATAATTTTGTCCCCTTCCAAACACACATCAAAGCTACTTGCTGGAATTTTTGTCTTAAATGTACTAATTAATTTCCTAAATTTAATACTTAAATGTAAATTTATTCAGAAAGCTTTATTTTTTTCCTTATGCAGCACTTTAAAGTGTAATTGCAAGGAGTACTTGAATCGCATCGCTTTGAGCATTTTGTTATCTTTCCAAAAAGTAGTGACAAAAATAAAAGAAAATGAAAAGACGTTAATTGCCAAAAGGAGAAAAAAAAAACATTAAAAGTTTTAAAGAAATAATAAAATAAAAACGTTTTTTTACAGGATGACATTTTTATTTTAGAATTGGCTTTTCTGTGATCGTGATGAATTCATCATGGCATTATCTGATGATAATGCCATGATGAATTCACTGTAAAGGAGTTTCTTTAAATATTTTAAAGGGTTGTGCTGTACTAGTAGACGACAGTTAAGATATAAATGACAAACTTTCAGAATAATTGTTACAAGTGGGTTAAATTATAAGGCAGTGAAGGGGTTAAGAAAGATAGATGAGAAATCACAGTGTCATGTGAAAAGCCAGAAAGCAATTCCACTTTTTAAATATGAGAATTAACTCATAAGTATATGAAAATCAGTATCCGGAAGAAAGATTTTTAGACCTTGGGGATTTTGAATTCTTGACAACATCTCACAACAGGCTCTCCTGTTAAGGAGTGTTCAAGAACCTTGGTGGTATTGAAACCACCCTTCCAGGAGTGAAGCTCTAAGCCTGAAAGCATTCGTGGTACAGATTGACGGATGAAATTCCGTCCTGAGATGGATGAAGAGTTGCTCTGCTGTTTTCTCTACGTATCTTCTGGAATTTAGAATCCTATATCGGTCATCTGCTAGTGTTGTGCCCTTTGACAAAGGAAAACCTCATCTTCTTGATCGCTCAACAATCGGGATATCACTTTGATTGACTATTCAGGACCTGACTGACTCGTGATTAACTCGCTTTTATGCGGGAAACAAACGTTGCCTACATAAAATAAAAGTGAATACCGACTATTGTCTAAGATAATTAAAGTGGTTGGCTGACCAGCCACTCTTAGCTCTCCCTAGTTTAAAACGTGGTCTAGAATTGCTTAGTCTAGTGTGGGCTGAAATTATCGACCATCTGATGGAAGGTATATAGCTGATTTCATTCTGGTAGCATTCAATGGAGTATAGTGACTCTTTCTATCCCCAATCTAAAGGGATGCTACTAAGATTTCATTTTTATATTCAAGTGTAAATTTCAAAATAAGATAATTGAACTTATTGACTTTACAAATAGAAAAATCTGTTTAATTTGAAGTGGAAAATTAAATCAACCACAATGTCTGCACCCCTTAATAAACTGAGCTTAGGAAAGGCTGCACGAAACAGCCATATAAGACGGTAAGGAGCGAAAGTGTATCATCTTAATGCGCGTGTCGGCTCAAATGGATATCGTCGCTGGAACAGCCGACGCTTGTGTGTGAATTCGAATCCAATGCGATGCAAAGCACGAACGTCTATTATAAGCGCGCTATTTTCATACGGAACTGTCGTTTAAAGCCGTCTTCCTGACGAGCGGTGGAAATAAAATACAGCGTCATAATTTGAAAGTGGTCCCGGAATAGCTTTTCAGACTCAAGTAACTTCTTTGTTTCCATCATTTCTCAGTCCATTGTTCCCCTCTCGTTTCGAAGCAAATTTCCGTTTCCATACTAAATTACCGTTAAACGTTCTCCGTTATATGTCACTTGAAGTTCTGAATGCAATAAGAGATTTTCGTACTCCGGTAATCTGCGGCTAGTATTGAAACGGCTTTGGTTAAGCGATGGATACATTTAGACGAATCCAACGGACCGGTTATGCTTCTCCCATTAAGATGACGTTGGCTAGCGACAAAACGATAACGGTTTAGTAAATACCCCCGCTAGTTTCGCTTTATTTGGTCTCCAAGTTAAACTACTCTAAGAGAAACGAAGCCAAGCCAACCAGCGTTCATTATATCGTCATGGCACGTGCCTCAAACGGCACAATAAACTCGGGATTAAATGGAACATAACAGCAGCGCAGACTTCAAGTATTTCTTTTTTCCATTCAGAGTTATTGCAAGATAGGTTTTTTTGTGTGAAATGAGCGTTTCTTAGCAATGCGATTTTTTTTTTTTCTAAGCACATATTTTCCCTTTTTCTTGATGCTTATTCTCTTTGCCTGAAACAAACACTTATGATGTTTTTAACGAGGAGAAACTTTGTAAACATGCACGCTTTCAATATGCCAATAAGGAGGAAAAACATTCATTCGAGTTCTTTGTAATGTTTAATAATTTGATACTTCTGGAATGATTTTTTTCCTCTTAATGGCAGAACTAATAAGGAATTCGCGAGCTTTGGTACATTTATCTATCCTTTCCCATTACTGGTAAATTGTGTTGACAATAAAAGTTGGTTAAAACCATCGTATTTCTTCAAGTCTAAAATGATTCCTTAACAGATATCTCAACAATAGTATAAATATATGCTGAATAGTGCGATTTGAAATAAAGCAGCAGAAAGTATCTTTATCTGAAAGGGAGGCAGCAAAGGAGGCGAGCAAAACCTTAGCCATAATTAGAAAGCAACCTTGGATTTATGGGAGGTTCCTATGAACTGGAGATCTGCGAATGTATCCCCCAATTCATAAACAGGGATCAAAAGGTGACACGAGTAATTATAGACCTGTCAGCTTAACATCTGTTTCGGGGAAAATAATGGAGTCACTGGTTAAAGAAGTAATGCAGGACCATCTGGACAGGAATGCAATTATACTGCAGTCACAGCATGGATTTGTTAAGGGGCAATCTTTTCTAACCAATCTGATAGGTTACGATGATGCAGTTACCAAGAAACTGGATGCAAAAATTATTTTTATATCAGATACTCATTTTAGGAATACTTTACTTTTGATACTGTTGCACATAAAGGGCTGTGTATAAATTGGAGCAATGTGACATTAAGGGCAAGTTGCTGTTATGGATTAAGGGATGGTTGAGTGGGAGAACATGGAGTGGTAATCAATGGGCACCGCTCTCCTTGGATTAATGTTATTAGAAGTTCCCCAGGGTTCAGCGTTGGGCTCATTGTCGTTTTCAATATTTATCAGTGATATTGATGAAGGTATATCAGGCCTAATGTCTAAGTTTGTAGATGATACAACGGTTGACAGTGTTGTTAACTACAGTAATAAAGGTATGTGTACTGGAACAAAATTTTAGAAAAATTGGGTCGATGGGCTGAGAAATGGCAGTTGAAGTTTAACATTGACAAATGCAAAATACTGCATATGGGTAGTAGTAATCCTAGAGTAACTTATCAACTGTGTGGAACTATACTCAGGGTAGTAGAAAATGAAAAAGACTTGGATAATTTTGCAGGCAGATATGGAATTTTCTGAGAAGTGCAGAAGCGCTGCAAGGACAGCTGCTGGGGTTTTGTCAAAGATATACATAAACTTTGCCAATAGGGATAAGGAGGTGATTATTCCTTTGTAAAAGGGAATAATCACCTCCACTGTATGCAATACTCTAGATGCGGCTTAGGCCGCATCTAGAGTACTGCATATAGGTTTGGAGGCCTCACTTTAGGAAGGAAGTAGATCTGCTGGAAAGGGTGCAGAGAAGACAACCATATTGGTAAAGGGAACAAAAGAGTGATCTTATCTAAAAAGGCTTAAGTTCTGCAAATTGCAGTGTCTGAAGACTAGACACCTGCGAGATGATCTAATTGAGGTCTTTAAGACTTTGAATGGTTTGAGCAAACTCAGTGCTGATAGAATTCTTTTCTCTTGCTGAGAATTCAAAAGTGAGGGGGGCATAAATTCAAGTTGAGGCAGGATAGATGTGCAGATATGATTTTCTGGGCCTTTTTATTAAGATTGTAGGGCCGAATAAAGAGAAAAGGAATATGATGGATCTTATACTACATCATGTGACTCATGCTCACCAGTTTGTGAGCATGAGTTGCCATTCATGCTCAAATACGCGTAAGTTGAGTTTGTGAGTGGCAACTCGTGAACACAAGTTTCCACTAAAAAAAAAAAAACGTTGCCACTACTTTTTGAACAGCCTTTGTAAATAGGCAGTGAGAATGACCTTAACGTCCCGTACTATAAATATATTAAGATACTTAAACCTATAATATATCTAAGTAATGGTACGAAATTTATAAAGCATTACAGCTTAAAGTACCTGTAATCTTCCGAGGAAGTCACTGTTTCAGGATACGACCGGCAACTCTGAATAACCTGTGCATGACGCTATTTCCTTGATGAACTCAACTTATAAGAAGAAATGTGATAAACCCAACTATCAACATCACTGCACAAATGCCGTGGCATGCGCACATTTTTTCCCTTACGCTATTGAGAATCACGTGCAAGTCAGCATTAGTCAATAACTACTGTAGTCTGTCTGTCTTGTTAACAATAATTGGGTGTATGCTCCGCACCTTCTGGGAACACAACAGCATTCCTGTGGGATGCGCTTTTATTTGTTGGTTGTTTCACAGTCTCGTGCCCTTTCATCATGGCTGCATACGAAACAAACACCCATCGAATCCCACACCTCGCATCTGTTAGGTTCCTAGTCGTCTGATTAGCTGCCTTTTTTCTTTCTCCCAAAGTACGATAGCGATCGTTAAGATAAAACTTGATCTAAGTAATTAAAGTAGGAGAAACTATTGCTTTTGGTGACCGTTGCATTCTTGCTTAATGTTCCGTTTATTTCTTTGATAGTAAGTTCGGTTCTTCATTAAAAACTGCGTACTTTGACCTACAAAGGATTTCGTTATGACCGGTTTATTATTACAATTGAAACTTGACAGGCCATTCTTTAAATAGAAATGAGGAACACAAAGTAACATGTGGCTTTTCAGTATCTATGCTCTTTTGCATGTTTTTTCACATCTAATTTCATGAATAATAGTATAGGGAAAATCTTTAACAGGAATAACTAAACAGGAAGTATCATTTGGAATTTCGGTCATATTTTCCTGTATTTTTGAGTGAGTGGTTTTTACTGCTCACAGTTGGTGGCTCACACTTCGCAGTTCTTGGTGAATATCTGCACTAAAGAATGCAGGGCAATTTGGGCATCCCCTCCCCCAAAAAAAGAATTTCAGCTAATATAATATATTTGTATGGGATCGTTCAAAACATTTGTATTTTTTGACTGCTCAAGAATTATGATAGGAGCTTTAAATTTTATGTGCAGTTAATAGAACGCATGTTATAATTTTATATCAAATGAAGAGAAAGAATAGCTACAACTATTAAAATTAAAAAAGGGCACAGTCGGAATTTAAAATTGGACTGTAACAATAATCATGCTGATAATTTTGGAACAACCATCATTAAACGTTGCTGATCAGTTTTATAATCGTAGAAGTTAGTTCTAATCTCAGACTTCTAATTGTATTCACTCTTGGTTGGCTGTTTGGCCAATTTGATAAAAATCCGCCTCCATCAATATTGACAAGTGACAAACGAGAGCTACCCACAGAATCCGTCACGGACCATCACAGAATATTTAAACCATCGCTATCTTTTCTGGTCTGAGCGATATTAAACATCGCAGAGCATTGACTGAGTCAGGAACAGCCCTGGAATCTTCCCAGACAGTCGTTAAATATAGAGATTTTAAGATATTTTTTTTATCAACAGTTGGCTTAAATGACTTCGTGTGAGGAAACACAATGTCACAAGTCAAAGGAAGCAGAAAAACGGGTTCTCGGATATTTTAGATGAATAGTTTAATGCGAAGACTCCAGCTCCAAAGTACTCAATACTAGTACCTGTCCGAGCGCTTGACTACTAACTAGCTTGTTAAATATAGCACACAAATATTTTTAAGGACGTTTTTGAAGTATGTCAAAATGATGTATGTATTTTTAGGGCATTATAGTGTGTGTGTGTGTGTGTGTGTGTGTGTGTGTGTGTGTGTGTGTGTGTGTGTGTGTGTGTGTGTGTAAGTAAGTAAGTAAGTAATTGGGTGGAGAGTGAAACCAGTAGGTAATTGGGTGAGGAGTGAAAATGAGAAGTTGATCGGGATAGTATGGATTGTTATGATGCGGAAAAGTTAGAAATATTATGGATATCATAAAATATTAAAACTGCTGAGGAATTTCTAAAATACTAAGTTCAATGACAATAACATGTATCGGACTAACCCAATAAACTTTTCATTTTCATCTCCCTTTATTGCCTACAAGAAGGGCTTTCAAGATTCCCTCTGTCCAGACAGTCACCACTGACAATATACACACACGTGTGTCAATTTGCATAAATTATATTAGAATCAGGTGTATTCTATCTATATTCAGTTTCAGAGACTACTATTTATCTTGCGCAGTACAGCAAATATGACGGCCAACAACAAGCATACATATTTAAATATGTATTTCTGTTGTTGCTATGTATTTATTCATTTTTACAGAATTTTTATAATCGCACAAAAACATTTTAATCAGAAACTTTCCAGGAATATCACTAGCTTGATGGGAAATCAGGCTCCCAGAAAACCAGAGTACAAGCCTTATATTCTTCATTCGTGTGGTTTTAACTTTTTGTTGACTATTTATTTCAACACCCATGGCTATTATGGTCTCCGAGGCAAGGAGCTATCAGTTTCTATCCTAAAATCTTTACCTAATTTCACTTCAATGTTCTGCAATATTGCTATATTGCTGAATATTTACCATTGGCCCTCTGAACGTTTTCTATACAAAATGAATTTATATAGGTCAAATATAAATGGGGTTGGTGGTGAGATTTCTTTAATTTTATTGACGTGTTTGATCAGAAAAATTCCTCTACTTCATTCCTCTGAGAGTTATAAATTTAGCTTCTTTATTGTCCTTTTGGAAATGATTATTTTTTTGTTTATTTGACTTGTTGAATTGGAAGTAATTCGCCTCGTAGACTTACTATTTATAGAAATCATCACTACATTGGATTTTATAAATAGTAAGTCCGCGAGGCGAATCAGATGAAAGCGAGAATTATTTTCAGCAATAACTGCTAATTTTCAAGGGATAAACTATTTCAATACACGATGATAAATATTTTATTAAATGAACATCACATGACAAACCTATACGAGGTTCTTGTTCACTTGCACCTAATATAAAGTTAGTAATGTGATGCTCATTTAATAAAATATTTATCGTCGTGTATAAGCGTTTGAATAGTTTCTTTAATAGTGGATGTCATTCGCGAAGGAAGAGTCTCATTTAAAGATATAATTAAAACTGTTAATTTGTTTTAAAAAAATGTTCATCATAGTTTATGTGCTTATCTCCTCTACAGCAGATAGGGCTTTTTGATACACTGTTCGTGAACATGTTCCGGTTGTTATTGGCATTATTGTTTGGCGAATTCCCTCAATTTCTCTTCTGCATGGAATCAAAACCTCTGCAGATCATTTTCAATCTTCTGAACACATTAAAATTATGGACAGATCCATGACTGATATCTCAAGCCCTCTGGCCACATCGACTATTCATTAGCTAGGATGCTCTTATTACTAGTAGTGAATGCTATGTTGTCTCTGGTGTTGTGCATTGCTCTTCGCGCATATAAGACAGCCAACATGCCCCATTGTTCTATAGAAGCAGCGTTTCCCAAACTGAGACCCCGCTGACCCATGGCATTCCGTAGACCAGTTCCTGGGGTTCCGCAAAACGGATCCTGTGGAACTGGCCAACTTATTCGTTCTATGTATAGCAAATTGATGACAAATAAAGTTGTTATATATCTATGTAAAAATAAGAATAAATTTCAGTTGTGTTAAACATAAAACTTTGAATTTTCTTTTCAGAAAACCCCGTGTTCATATATATATATATATATATATATATATATATATATATATATATATATACACACACAGAGAAACATATACATATATATAACGGTCCGCAAACTTTTTTTTTTATTTTTGAAGGGGTCCATAGATCTCAGTAGTTTGGGAACCACTGTATAGAAGCATTAGTACCAGTCACTAAATATGCACTTATGGCATCGCCTGATTTATATTTAGACGATCGAAATCTTGTTTTCAAATGATTCACTTTCGTATTTAGTATTAGAATTGGTAAATGCCGAAAGAAAGCTTATAAAGCATTAGCCAAAAAAAAAAAAAAAAAAAAAAAACTTCTCACTTCACCTGTCCATCCCCTACAATAATTTGTCTAGCTCTTCCTTGAATTTATTCGAGCTACCAATTCCACAACAGATGGAAGTTTGTTCCAATAAACAAACACTCGATATCTAAAGGTAAACTTCCGTACATCTATCCTACAATAATCCTTCCACCATTTGAATTTATGCCCCCTCATCTGTGTAGTCTGAGAAAGAGGAGAATCCCGTCAGCATTCAGCTTACTCAATAAATCCAAAGCCTTAAACACCTCAATCAGACCACCTCGCAAGTGCCTAAAAACTTTCAGTTCTGAAACCTTTCTTGGTACTAGCACTCTTTTGTTTCCCTTCACTAATCTCGTTGTCTTCATCTGTACCAGTTCCAGCAGCTCTACATCCTTCCTAAAATGAGGCCTCCAGACCTGTGTGCAGTGCTCAAGATGTGGCCTGACCACATCTTGTGCCCTGCTAGCAATGTTTCTGTATATTGTTGACAAAACCCCATGTGCTGTCCTGGCAGCATGTCTGCGCTGCTCAAAGAACTTCATATCTGACTACAGTTATCCCTGTTCTTTTTCATTTTCCTCTACTATGAGTGGAGTACCACATAGTTGGCACGTGTTTTCTATTCATAGGTATTTGCACGAAGAATGTATAATTCTACCAAATAGGGATGTTGATAAATTTCCGCAGGAAATTTATCAACAATGCGGAAAAGGCTCCTGTTCGATTCTCGTTGGTAGTCGAAGTTGGGAAATGTTTAAAAGGAAAGGGGGAAGAGCTTTGACGAGATTTTTTATCACATTATAACGTAGTTACTGTATCGCTTGCATGGCGGAGCAATATGGCCTTAGTTGCTAATGCTCCTAAAAACCAAATAACAACAGCAGCTTCCATGGGTTTCTGGTTTTTCATTCTGGAAAAACTGGAAATCTGAACATAGAATACGCGCAAATTGACAGGTAGTTACTATAGACTGATCCTCGTATTGTCTTTATTTGGTTACCTTCGTGTATTTTAAACATCCTAATGCAACGCGTAAATTATTTAAGTGGAAAGTCGAAAATGAAGACACAATTTGAAGTGAGTGCTGTCGTGAAATGTCTCTCAATTTTAAAATGCCATGTTTCCTCTTGTAGTTCACTCCGACAGGCATCAGGTTACTCGGCTCCTACATAAATTACTTAAGTGGCGTGCTGAATTTAGGCGTGGCAAAGCATCATAAGAAAACGCTGACCGTGCCAAGCCCCATCAACGTCAATAAATCCAAAGCCTTGAACACCTCACAGGGGACCCCAATTGACCAATTCTTAAAACTGCGCGACATTCTTGAGAAATATATGGCCAAGAAGACCAACAGAATCACTGCTGTCACTCGCACAGGCATTATTAGAATATGGTCGAAAATGGAGGGCATTGTTTACCACCTGCATACAGATAACGAGAAAATGTCGGCCAAATTAGACCTACTCACACAAGAACGGGAAAACAAAATGCTACAACGCCCCCGTTCTTTTACCGAGGCGTTGAGGAATGGCACTTCATCGCTCAACGAAGAGGTCCCTGTGCAAAAAAATACTATCAGGAAATCTGACAAAAGAACAGCTAAATCGCATGTTATCCTGGTGAAACCCACACAGGATACGCAACTAACAACTAGCGACGCAGTTAAGGATGTCTTAACCAGCAACCTCAAGGAGCACATGAAAACCCTAAAGATCAAAAGCATAAGAAAAACCAGGATGCCTGGTGTTATCATTGAAACGGATACTAGGGAGGAGGCACAAACTATACTAAAGAGTTCAGAAATCTCCAACATAGGACTGAAGGCAGAAACGCCAAAACGAAAAGGACCTTCCATTATCCTCTTCGGTCTGGACAAGAGTACTACTCCTCAAGAGCTAAAGGAGGAAATATACTACAAAAACCTTAGCGCGCATACAGCAGAGGACGACGTTGATGCTGACATTATACCAAAACATATCACGAAGTCTAAGTCAGCTGCTACAGTAAACTGGGTAGTCGAACTTTCCCCCAGAGCGTGGAAGGTTATTAGCCAACATGAGAGAATCTACATCGGATGGGGAAGCCACCGATTCAAGGAGTACGTTCCAGTTCCCAAATGTTTCAGGTGTCTGCAATTTGGGCACACATCGCACACCTGCAACCAACGGGTCCCAACGTGTGGTCACTGTACCCAGCAGGGACATGAGTTCAAAGACTGCCCTAAAAGGGAGGAACCAGCAGCTTGTGCAAACTGCAAACGGTCTAAAATACCCCACCTGCACTCAGGGATGCAAACTGCCCTGTATATATAAAATTTAAGGGAATATACCAAGACAGAACCAATTATGGATAGACGGTCCACCCAACCACCAACACAGAAGAAGCTGAATTTCTTGCAGATAAATGCACAGCATGCCAGAGCAGTGGTTGAACAAATTAAATTAAAAACAGAGGAAGAAAATATTGACATAATTATGCTCCAGGAGCCTTATGCCTACAAGGGTAAGGTCACAGGTTATCCAGCTTCATACAAAATCATTCAAGGTACTACAGATGCACCACGGGCCGCAATCCTAGTCAGTAACACTGAAATCTCTGTAACTAAAGTAGCTCCACTTTGTACATCCTTTAGTGCCTGTGCTCAAGTTCTTACTGCCATGGGATCCTTACATCTGCTCTCACTCTATAGCAGACCTGGTGAAGACATCTCAATTGCGATCGCCATAATACAAACAGCACTTGACCTTCTCCCAGGGGGTAAGCTACTCATAGCCATGGACGCGAATTGTCGTTCTCCCCTGTGGCATAGTCAAACACCTGATCGTACGGTCACTCGAAATGGGGAGGAACTTGAAAACTTCATCCTTGCCTCCAGACTACAAGTACTCAACCAGCCTGGAAATCTCCCCACATACAGTAGCACCCTCTGGGAAAGTACCATCGACATCACCCTGACCACGCCGACTATTTCTGGAAAGTTCAGCAAGTGGAAGGTTAATGAAGCATGGACCACTTCTGATCACAGAGCAATCACCTATTCTCTTGGCCGCTCCGTGGATCGTATTCCCCCAATACCAAGGGATGTAGTGCGATTCTGCACAAAGAAAGCTGACTGCCCACGCTTTCAAGCCGAACTTGTAAGAAGACTTCATGAAGATTCTTCACAACTGAATCACATCACCTCTGAGGACTGTGCAGTTTCCCTCTCCAAGACCATCAAAGAGGCCTGTGCTATGGCAATCCCCAAGAGAAGGCCCTTCAAAAACGCAGTCCCTTGGTGGAATGCTGAACTACAAGATATGAGGAAGAGAGTCCACCAAGCTCGTAAAACTTTTCAGAGAGCCCGTGCTCACCTCCCACCCTTGGAGGTCGAAGCCGCAAAAGACAGTTACCGATTCTTAAGGAACAGTTACACTACCATGATTGGACGCTGCAAAAAAGCCTCATGGCAGAATCTGGTCTCGATCACAGGAAATGATAACCCCTGGGGAGTTGTCTATCGTATCGTTGTGAACAAACTCCCTAGAGGTGAAGTCCTCAGTACAACTGTAAAACCTGATGGTTCTTCCACCTTCACGTGGGAAGACTCTGTCCATAACATGCTAAATGCCCTTTTTCCAACAGATGATGCACAGCTAACTGAAGAGCAACTACAGATTGTTACCGCTAACGATTCTTATACAACAGAAAATACTGAAGAACCATTTACAAATGACGATCTAAAAGCTGCACTGGACAAAACTAAAGAAAATAAAACTCCTGGCAATGACCTCCTGGAGGTGGATGTTATCAACAAATTTGCAACCTACTTCCCTAACACCATGCTCGCCACTTTCAACAGATGCCTAATGGAAGGCCACTTTCCTGCTATCTGGAAGGAGGCATGCCTTAAACTCATCTTGAAGAACCCAGACAAACCACCTGAAGAGCCAAAATCTTACAGGCCAATTGCTCTCTTGCCAGTCCTAGGCAAACTTCTGGAAAGGCTTCTCCTCAGCAGGTTGTCAAAATGCTACTCTAAAGAAAACCTCATTTCTCCACTTCAGTACGGTTTCAAAGCTGGTTGCAGCACTGAAGATGCTCTAAATTAATATCTACTGTTTCAAGCACTCAAGGCAAGTATGTGCTAGCCATCACAGTTGACTTTGCTGGAGCGTTTGATCGGCTGTGGTGGCCAAGTATTCTCAGAAGACTCCGACAAGCCAAAGCACCGCTCAACCTTTATAGCTGTGTCAAGGAGTACCTGAGACACCGCACTGTCCATGTTAGTACCAGGTACGAGTCTGTCACTAGCCAGGTCTCCCGAGGCTGTCCCCAGGGCTCGGTCCTGGGGCCCTTCTTTTGGTCCATCGTCCTGGACAAGTTCCTTGGGATGGACTTGGGGATGACTCAACCCCTTGCGTTTGCTGACGATTTGGTTTTGGTGGTGCATGGTGACACAAGAGCTGATTTAGAGGAGAAAGCAAATTGTGCACTAACTAAGCTCCAGGATTGGACAGCCATTCACCGACTAAAGATCTCGGGAGAGAAAACCAAATCTATATTGCTCAAGGGAACGCTTCAACTACGAAGACCACCGGTTATCAAAATTGACAACACCTCCATAAAATTATACCCAGAAATCAAGTATTTAGGAATCGTCTTAGATATGAAGCTAAATTTCCATGCTCACTTGAAATATATGTCACAGAAAATAAAAAAATACTCGGCCATGATCATCCGTATAAGCCGTGCAGACTGGGGCCTTAAGCGCCGGGCTCTGGCCCTCATCTATAATGCCATATTTGTGCCAATAGCTTGCTATGGAGCCTCAGTATGGTGTACTAGGGCCTCCCTCGACCGAAATCGCCGTAAACTAGACTCCATACAGCGTTCTATGCTCCTTGCCGTAACAAGGGCGTGCCGTACAGTAAGCACCCCAGCTCTGCAGGTGCTAGCTGGATGTATACCCCTACACCTAGAGGTAATAAGAAGAGGATTATATCAACGATTAAAGAAGAGTATTCCCACCGAAACAGCAGGCATCACTCTTAACCTTGATAACAACCCCAAACAGGAAAGGAAGAGAATCTCCGAAATTATGTACAGGACCTGGCAAGAGACATGGGACACCACCAACAAAGGATTGATAACCAAAAAGTTCATTCCCTCTGTGAACCTCATCAGTCCAAAGCCTCCTCCCTGGTACTCACCAGGCCTCCATACTACATTTCTATTTACAGGTCACGGACCCTTTAAAGCGAAGCTAACATCCCTAGGCATAGAAGAAGATCCGCTGTGTCACTGCGGGGATGAAGAAACGTGGGATCACGTGATGTATGATTGCCATGAATATGATGAGTTCCGGCTAAGGTTTGCCACTAAAATGCAAGAAAATCCCCGAAATTGTGAGCACCTGATTATAATGGACGAGCAGCGCTATGTCGCCTTTACAGAGTTTGCGCAGTCTGTCTTCACTGCTAGACGGGTTAGGCACCCAAACACCACCCATTGAAGATCAAAGTAAGAAACTTCCTGGATATGACAGTCCTCTCAGGAAAAGGGAAAAAAAAAAAAAAAAACACTCCTTTCTTCCTTCGTCCCAGGAGTGACAGAACCTACACCAGCACAGCTCAGCTGCTGCCTTTAGGCCTCCCTAGCCACGCTCTCTTGCGTGGTCCTTTGCCTCCACTCCCTGGCGGGAGGGGGAGTTCATCCCTGGTGTCCTCCCCCCTCGCCACCCCTCTTTTTCACTCTGGTGGGGCATGGGCCTGCTCCACTGACTTGGGGGTCATCTTCCCTATGGACCCCGTATCTCTGTCTTTTCCCCCCAGTCTTCAGTCTCCCTCCCCTTCTCTAACTTACAACTAGTGTCTGAATCAACTCCAAATTGTGTGAGCCCTACATCCAAAAACTTAACAACATCAAATCGCCCAACTAGTACTCCCTTTGTTTTGGCTGACCCCTATCTATAGCGTGTTTTTTTTTTTTTTTAAGGTCCTTGCCACTGAAATCTCAGGAAATTAGGTGGCAGGACCTGCCAGAGTAAATAACTAAGTAGTGTACCTGGTCTGCCTCCACGGGGCGGAGTGGGGCAACGTTGGGTCCCATTAGGGGCCCAGCGGCTAAATGACCAGATGAACAACGGTACACGACACTACACAAATACAAAATCCATATACTTTTAAACCTCTGGCATTGACAGTGTTCTGTTTCACACCCTCAATGTATAGCACGCGGAGATGGGGGGAACCCCTGGTACCGTTTGACACTAAACACACTCTACACTCTACACACACACCTCAATCAGATCACCTCGCAAGTGCCTAGTCTTCACACGCTGCAACTTTCAGAACTGAAACCTTTCTTGGTACTAGCACTCCTTTGGTTCCCTTCATTAATCTCGTTGTCTTCCTGTGTACCAGAGGAAACCGTAGGGACAATATTGACATTTCGCATTTTAGTACACGATGAATGTTAACCTATCGTTTAATAGCTAAAAATGCGTTTGCCTGAAAGAATCCAGAAATTATGACAGTTGTAAAGTCCTTCACATTTCAGAGGAGTACTATTCCAATCCAGAGGATATTTATCCGTGTAAGTCACATGGGATAAAGCGTTGCTTTAACATTTCCTGAAAACATAGCTTGGGAACTTTCATCGTTTCTCCATTTGACGAAATTTTGTTTATTTGGTTTGGTGGGAAAAATAATTTCGTCCAATTTCAGATGCTGAAGGAATCCTGTTTCTTTGGTTAGGAGTAACCATCATTGGGGAACGTACTTTACTCGATTAATAGAGAAAACTGTTGTCATTGCGAGTGTTCAGTACGTAATGCTTATTTGGAATGTTTGTTTTTGAGGATTGCGGTTGTTTAGAACAAATAGGTAAGCGGCTGAGGTAGTGAGAAATCATTATTTGGGGTCTGGAGCTTTCAGACTACAAATAATGATTGCGTATAAATCCACGGTCGGTTTATCTGTTTTACTGAATGAAAAACTCGATTTTGATGAATATAACTATGTAACCGGGTTGAGACTGACCAATTCGCCCTCGCGTGAAAATAAAACAAAACGTCCCAGCGCCTCAAACGGAGTTGAAGAAGGGCGGTTGTTGTTTTTCAGTCGGAACAACCTACCAAACTGAAATATTAAAAGAGTGATTTTTTTTTTTTTTTTTTTTTTTTTTTTGTTTCGGATAGCATTGATCTTTGGATCATCAGTAGTCAAAAATGTGATTCAGTTTTAGGAATACTTTCATAAATAAACTGTTTTATCGAATAACCGTTGCAGATTGAATCGCATTTATGACCAGTGATGAGAAGTGCGTTCATTTCAGGTGACCGATTTTTATTTCTTAAATTAAATGAAATTTTCATTTCCGGTGATTAATAGATATGAAAATTAATTAGTAATTGATAATTAGTAATATCTAAAAATAATAATTGTTTTCATTTCGCAGTACGTACCTCACAATGTGATATTCATTCCACTTTTTGCAATTGAAATGCAACACTTATTTCTTGCTTCCGCTGTGATTAATATATATATATATATATATATATATATATATATATATATATATATGTGTGTGTGTGTATATGTTTGTGTATATTTTTTATTTATTTACAAAAACAACAAGCGGCCCTAGCCAGAAACTGGCAAATCCATACGCTATTTACATACATATTATATACATAGAATCATGTTAATTAACAATGTCATATGTGTAATGTAACATATTTACACTGCAAATCACATCACGCAGCTAATCAGAAGTATTAATTGTGGCACAGGAGCCACAAGACAGCAGTCTTTTTCTGTCCTAGGAAGAACGAAAACCGCACCCACTGGAGGGTGCTACCTAATCCCGTACCCAAACTGGGGTACCAGCCAAAAAAAAAAAAAAAAACAGATGGCAGGTGATATCAGCTTTAAGAGATATCGATCAGACAGGTGTTAGGTTGGTTCCTTGTTGTTGATATGTTGATAGACGTGAGAAGAGTTGCTTTCTTTTGGTGAAAACAGCAGAGCAGAATTGTAGAGCTGAGAACGATTGAGAATTTTCAGTCAGCGCCACTTCATCTCCTTCAGGGAAGTTGCTGACAGCAGCTTGTAGTTTAGATCTGTCATCGTGCTGCAGCGATACAGAATATGCGTCCAGGTTTCCTCAGCATCACACAAGCAGAGATTGGTGTCAGACAAGCCAAACTGAAATAGTTTGGGGTTGATGGAGCCGTGCCCAGTAAGTATATACGATGCTGTTAGGCTGGGAGAAAACCATTGGTGGGCGGTCTTGTTGAGAGGGAAGGTAACTGTAGGAACAAAAGAGCGGGTGACTTGACCAGTAGTACTGGAATCCCATCGTGATTGCCACACACTGATAAGTTCATTCCAGATTCTCCGTTTCTCGTCTTTGATGTTAGCAGTTAAGTTGCATGAGATGCCGAGAATCTCGCCGGGAACTCCCTGCTTTAGACGATAGCATAGTCCTTGGAAGATGACATGCAGGTCTAGTGGTAAGACTCCAGCAATGACCTGCAGATCAGCAGAGGACACTGTCCTGCAGGCCCGGAGCATGGCAAGCAGCATAATCCGTTGAATGGAACTTGACCACTTGATTAGCTCAGAAAGAGTTGTACTGGCTGATTGTTTTAGTTAAAGACGCGATCGACCTGGAATTAGAAGAACCAAATCATCGGCAAAGGCAGAGATATTGTCAGGTTTTTGCATGAGCCAGCTGTCCAAAACTATGTTCCAGAAGAGGGGTCTCAGAACTGATCCATGGGGGCATCCTCTTGAGATGGTCCTTGAAAGAGAGTGCTGTTTCGAGATTACTTAGATGAGTCTATTTTCGAAGTAGCTTCTAATAACTTGGACCGTTTGCTGAGAGCACTTGGCTTTGGTAAGACGATTGACAGCGCTCTCCCACCAGAGAGAATCGAAAGCTCCCTCGAAGTCAACGAATATGGCCATTTCATATTTAGCCCTCGAAGCTGATATGTGGTTAACTAAAGAGACAAAGGCGTCTTCACAGGATTTTCCTTTCTTGAAGCCAAATTGGGATGGAGACATTAAGTTTTGACTTTCAATTAAATCTGCTACTCTGGGTGCTAGCAGTCTTTCAAATAATTTGCCAAGGTTTGCCAAAAGAGAGATGGGTCTGTATGCTTTGGGATCAGATTTATGTTTGTTCGGCTTGTGAATAATTTTGATCAAAGCTACCTTTCAGAGATTACGAAATATCCCCTCAGTAAGACATTTGTTATACATAGAAGTATTTCTGGAAAGATTTCGGCAAATTTGATAATTACAGCATTTTCCACAAGGTATAAACCTGGACATTTATGGATTTTTATTTTGCTTAGGGAAGAGTGAAGGGATCCGTTTCATATGAGGAATGGTAGGTTGAGTTGCTATTCCTAATAGATATTTGTTCTGAAGTTTCTGTGGTGAGATCGTCCAGGGGAAGCAAGCGATCCAGGATGGCGTTAACTGAGTTATTCCAGTTAGTGGTTTTGTGTCGTTGTTCACTACAGTGTTGAACACTTCATGAGATTGAAATTTGTTTTTGCTAATTTTATATAATAGACCCCAGGGATCAGAATTTCCTGTGAACCTGACGCTTCGCCTAACACTCAGAAAGCCCTGTGATTAATATAATAAGAGAATAGTAATAATTCATAATTTCTATATACACTAAAAGTACAGAATTCATGGGATACCTAGTTCCTGGGAAACGCGACGCTGTTACCCCGGCGCCTCCGTATCCAGGCGAGCAGGAGCAGCAGTGCGTAGCACACGCTTTTTGATTAGACCGGGGTTCGAGCCCGTGCCCACGAAATACGGAGGATGCGGAAAAGTCAGGGAATGACCACCGCATATTCCTGGAGCAATATGGCCTTAGTTGCTAATGCTCCTAAAAACCAAATAACAAAAACAAAGAAAAACTGCTTCACGTAGACGGCAATTCGATGTCAGTATGGATACGCGAGTTACAGACTTTGAAAGAGGGGTGATAGCGGGTGCCCTACTCATGGGGCACTCTATCGCGGAGGTGGTACAGAAATTACACTTTTCCCTTTCGACAGTATCAAGAGTGTATGGGGAATACGCCATTTCCGAAATAACATCTCATCGTAGACAGCGCGCAGTGGCCGGAGAAAAGTGGTGGATGAACGTGGCCGTCGACGTCTCTCTCGCATTGGTTTAGCCAACCGGAGAGAAATAGTGGCACAAATCAACGAGGGAGTTGCCAGAAACGTCTCCACCAAGACCATCAGGCGATCATTAACCGCAATAGATTATGGGAGCTGCTGACACACCAGAGCCCATTGCTAACACACAATACAGAACTCTACGCCTCAACTGGGCGAAAGAACATCGGCACTGGACCATGGATGATTGGAGAAGACGGGTCTCCTGGAACGATGAGTCCCGTTTCCAGTTATTTCGAGCGGACGGGAGAGTGCGTATCTGGCGGAAACCGCACGAAGCTATGCATTTGTTCAGACAAATGCATAGCACGAAGCTATGCATTTATCTGAACGGTCTAGGTTACGTGCCTGTCCTTGCAGACCATCTGCATCCCGTCACGGCCATCGTGCATCAACATGGCAATGGACTCTTCCAGCAGGAAAATGTCCCACCAAGCCGTGGTGACTAGAACATGGTTCCTCGTTCAACGGACATGATCCCTGTGGAGAATCTTTGGGATGTTGTGGACAGGTCCGTTCGAGCTTTGGATCCTCCACACGGGAATGTGACGGCATTATGAACAGCGGTGCAGCAAGCATGGTGAAAATACCACCTGTGGAACGTGTTCGTGAACTAATGGACTCAATGCCTCGCTATGTGACTGCCCTTATCCTGGCGAAATGTGGGCCAACCCGTTACTAGGTCTAATTTTGTCCACTGGAAGTTTAGTTATTACATGCGCATATGCATGAGGGTGCATAATTACACATGGTTTGAGTGACCGTGGTTCAAACCCGCGTGAGTGCTAAATGCAGCGCAGTTTCTCTCTGTTTTATGAACTTCTGAGACCCTGTGACCATCGCGAAGTATAAACAGGAAATTTATTTATTTATGGTTTTTAGCATGATGAAGACAACAGGTGCTATACATATATACCCATTATTTACACATAATATACTTTTATGCGTGTTCGGAGATGCCTAAAAACTATATTATGAGGAATATTTGATTTACCGTATATGACTTTTTACTCAACGCTTGTAAACTTATGAATGCATTTGAGATGGTTGGTTTTGATCCGTTTTACTGTGGCATCAAGATAGCCGCGAGGGATCGGTGTATTGTCTGTAAATCTGCTTGTTTTCAGGATTTAAACCCCAGCTGGCTCTTCGCCTTAAGGAGCTTCTCTCAAGAATTCAAACCGTATCATTTTAATGAATAGCGGTGGAGTAGATTAGCATAAGCAGGTCAGTGGTGTGAGGATTACAGCTGAGTGAGGATTACAGGTGAAGATGTGTGATCAGTGCAACGTTTTCTTGTCTTGTAGTCTTATAGATTTCTTGATGGGGCACTACTCTTGTTATTTTGAAGTTCAAGGGGTGCAAAGAACTCCACTGAAGGAGGATTAAATAAATATGTAGTTCTTGAGACTTGGACACGTCCTTTTTTCATCCAACACTACTAAAAAACTTCCGCTAGTTGTGTGCAGTGATTTGGCAGAGAAAATATAACTTTTAAGAATTTTATTGAAAAGCTAACTAGGGATCATATTCTTTTGATTGTGCTGTAAATGAGATATAATAATTTACACATTTATGAACCATATGTAAGCGTATTCTCCTCTTCATTGATTTGATATCGAGAAATTGATTAACAAATGGTAAATGCCTTTTTTGAGAATTTGTAAAGCTTCTTATTTCGAACAGTATGGCCGGAATTAATACTTAAACTGAATATTTTAAAGTCAGGGAGAAAGAACAATTTTAGAGGGCACATCTTCGGCATAGTTTCATAAGCGCCCCCACACAATCAATTTTGTCCCATTTGTTTCGGCTGAAGTCAGAAAAGAATTTATGAAGAACTGAAGATGTTGCTTGTTTGTCATTCGATATTCGCGTGCTTCAGTGGGTATTGGATTTAGCCTGGTGACAAAAGGCGTTGTCAGGAAATACATGAGATTACATAGAAGTTCGCCAAATTCCAAAACGAAGTATGGTTACTTCTGTCGACACTGGATTCGCCACTCTTATATATGAGTGTCTTCCTCATTTCAAATATGCTTTCTCCATCTCGGCTACTGTGCTACCCCACTTAACATTTGACATCCGAACCATCGTAGGATCTATCGGAAATGCCATTTCCGATTTTCGTCCTTAGTGATTTTGAATTGAGACCGATCCTTGCTTTTCTTGTTCGTTGTCCTTCAGTTCATGTTGATAGATTCAATTAAAACGAATTGACGAGTTCCGAAGCTAAACGTATCGTCCCTACTTTTGAGAAGTTATTCCGCTTGCATCTTTTCACATGGCTGCATTCCTTTCAACCCCATAAAGTATCACAGGTGGATTCCAGCAGTCAGAAACGTATTTTTCAACTCGCTGAACACGCACAAAGAATTTCAGAACATCAGGGAAAAGGAGATTTTTATTTTAAACAGATTTTTCTCTTTTCATAGAAGGAATAGAATCACTCAAGCTTTAAGCGAAAGTTCTAGAAACGCACAAAACTAGTGGATATTTTTAGTTCTCAGCATTTAGTTTTCTTTGTATACTTGCTTCCGGTGTCTTAATTCTTTCTCCTTTTCGCTATTTCCTCCAGCATCTTTTCTGAATGAAAACATAAGTTAATTTACATATTTCATTCAATAGAATAAACGATTTGGCATAATAACCTGAATTAATATCGAATCATGATTAAAACACCTTATCTGATTAAAATTCTAAGTGGAATCGTAGGTTAATGAGTTGAATAAAATGAAGATATCAAAAGACATGCAACTGTAGTAAAAAAATGGAATGGAAAGAAATACTTGCTACTTAAAATAAAGAAAAATATCACATTATTTCAAGACAAGAGGGCGCACACATCCCCGTTTCTCATATGAAACTTAAGGTCAATGTTTGATGGTATTCATGACTCTTATGCACAGCTCATTGACCAAAGAGTGGATGGAGAGGATTAACTGGTTGAATTTTTGACTGAAATATTAACAATATCACGCACATCTCCGGGTAGCTTAGAATTACGTCACGCTAGCAATGGCCTGATTGCCGGTTGGTGTGTTAATCTCTCATATTTGAAGACTTCTCAGTCTCCACTCTTCGGTCTTCTTCCTTGTGAAGTTCTTAAGGGTGTAATGATGCTATTCTCATTACTTTTCTACAGTCGTTTCTAGAGTCGTTTACCGGTGCTGCTGCGATTATGTAAGCGTCACATTTATAAATATCTAACTAGCGTCCGGTATGGCTCTAATGGCCTGCTAGCTCATTATCCATTGGACACACAATAAACGTAAAATGAAACAGAGCCATACGAAGAAATTTAAGTTATTCCCACTAATTTAGCTTCTTTCTTTGACCTCTTGAAAGAGACCACGCCCGAATCCATATTTGAAATTAAATAAGGGTGGTCAAGTGTGAGAGGGACAGGGTTAGCATACATAAGCACGTTTACATATTTCAACGAAACATGGGTAAAAGTTTACAACGTAATGTGGCTGAAGCTGAGATTTCTTTGTATTGGATTTCGATCTTTTTTTTAACAGAACTCTAGCTTCACTTGCTGGTGTGGCTGTCTTACGTTATTTTCACCATAAATCACGTTTCATCCCATTTTGGGAAACAAAGTTGTAAATACTAGAAAAATTCCATATATTTTCCTCAATAGGATATCATTCCTTAAAGACAACTTCTAACCATATAACGAGAATTCTTATTAATAAAAGACATCCATTTTAAAATGAGGACAATTTTGTCACGAAATATGTTACTAAAAAAGAGTTCTTTGTCCATTTATTTATTGTTTGATATATTTAATTAATTAATTAAATAAATATATATGCTTAATTAAATATATATCTAGTAACCAATCAAGAATTTGGTGATGTATTTAGTGACAATATGTTATAGAATAAAGTTATAGCATCATTTTTCTTATGTTCTTTTCTTACCTCCTCGCACTCTGGACCATCATCATCACATTCGCAGTTTTATATTCCAGTTTTGTATGACAGGAAGATGTTTATAGTTTCAAATCAGTGTTTGACTTGAATATCTAAAGATTAGATTCGAAAAGTAAATTCTATCTATATTTTTGACATCATTAATACTATATCGCAACAGATACATTGAAGATTCATTTCCACACTTAAAAAAAATCGTGTTCTTTCCTGTCCAGCGTCCCGTGCATATTCCGTATCATGTGCTCCAGCGAACACGCTGATCACCCTATACTGGCAATATCATTTTCGTGGGGTCGATAAGCGATAAAATGCGATCTCCGAGGCCTGACCTTTAACGTAAAGTTAGTGAGTGAAAGACACTGTTCGAAGTGACACGCTAGTAATAAAGCCGGCCGTATTGAACACTCTCAGATAGCCATGCAATGCCCACCAGCAGCGAGATGTGGAGAAAATCCCATTGTATTCTTTCGAAAAGGAAAAAAAAAGTGGGAATAAAATAACCTTCCAGGTTTGGAGAATAAAGACACGGTGAATGAGTGAAAGAAAGGATATCTGTAATCGGTAGGGTAAGGAGAAATTCTTTTATGTTGCTTTTCTTTCTTTTGACAGAATGGGAGGAGGCACGATCGATGAGAATCTATTCAAAGTAGAAACAAAAACACAGTTAGTGGATATTTCATAAGGGTGCTTTGTATCGAAGCAAACGTACCTTTCTATAAGTTTCCAATAAACAGATTCTGTAGTAAGTAACCCTCTATCCTATTATGTCTTCATTTTCTACTGCCCACGTGCTTTTCAATTGCACATCTACAGAGAGATGTCGACGATCTAATACACCCTCGCTTACAAGGTAATAAAACAAAGAGTACAACTCACTCACCTGTCCATAGGGGTTCGAATGAGGATGACTTAGACGGTAGTCTTCGCAGTGGAAACAGGGGGCTCTTTGATTCACCACGACGCCGAAGCCGACACTAAGAAACAAGAGGACGACACTAATTCTCGGAGAAAGATTCGAAAGTGGCGCCGCGAGGAAGTGGCTGGAGATGTGCTGCAGTGTAAATTTCAATTGAATGGCGAGTTTTCCCATTTCAGTTGCATCCAGGACTCACTTCGTCGGGAGCATCGTCGTGTGAGGGCTGCCGGTTGCCAAGTTACCGATCTGAGCGAGGAGGAGCGTGCACTCGCTGCCCGAAATCGGCAACTTTCTGTCATCAGTTGCACACCAGAATACGTCACGTCTCGTTGGGTGGTGACGTCAGCAGGCGGTGAAAGACTGCCATTCAGAGAGCTTAACCTCGTCTGAGGAAAGCTATGGAATGTAGTTCTTGCTGAAGGTCGACCGCGATGGTTGAATAGAGCTTGCCTTAAAGATTTGTGAAAGTGGATTGCATTAAGTTTGGCTATCATAGTTCGGGTTGGTACAGAGAGAGGGAAGAAACGAACTTAAGTGAAATTAGATTGAACAGAATTCCGGCGAGAACTTTCAGAAACCCTTTAAGCTTTTTCGATTTCTTTAGTCCATTTCTGGAGAGTATGAGTGAACGAGAGATCTTTACCTCGTTTCATAAACAACTAAAAAGCAAAGTGGCTTTAGCGTATATAATTCGTTTTCAATGGAAATGAATGGCACGATAACTTTATTTTTGTCCAGTATGAAATAAATCTATGAAGTAGTCGAAAGATATTCGTGTATTTTGAATTTGGTGAAACATATCAAGCAGTCACTAAAAGCTGCTGTCTTGAAGTTTTTATTGGTTACTAGTACTTACGAGTTTTACCAGCAAGTAATATAAACAGCAAAATGGCAAACATACAGCGGAGTAGACTGAGCGAAGTGCATTTTTCTTTTTCAACAGCGAAAGTTAAAAACCAGGTTACAAGTTTCAGTGCACGATATGTTAAAAAAAAAAAAGCTTTCCAGAAGACATTCCATTTATGGCTTTTGATCATGCAGGTTGTGTTATATACGAAAAAAAATGGAAGACGGGGTGTAAGTCATGAAACTGTGGACAACGCGATGGCAGCTTGTAGAAGTCTTAGAAAATTAACACGTTCAGCTAGCCATCCAATATCCTATCCTGCAATATCCATTGTACAAATGAACAAAGATGGTTTTTTCATCTAACTTTCGGGCCTCAGCGATGAGTGTTTTTTTTTTTTTTTTTTTTCATTTGAGTGGACTAGTTATTAAATTGAAATTAAAATCTCCGGATATCAGAAGCTACAATCGTTGACATCAGTAAGGTGGATGTTTTGTGCACTTGGTTGCGCAAATTCATTAAAGAGGACCCACATCATCAATACAACAACATGGCGCAATTCGTCATTCCTGAATGAGGGACTATGTCATTTGTCATTACTTGGTGTTCCTAAATTTCTGGATATGAACTTTCTGTGGACGGATGCGGGCTGTGATCAGATTCCTAGATCTCTCACCTTTTGGGGTTTTTTTTCTTAGTTTCGTTAAGGATCATGTTAATCAGACACCATTACTAGCATATTTATACGAAGCGAAGAACGAAATTAGAATTCTTACTGACTATGTAGCACATGGCATGTTAGGGTGGATATTGTGGGACATTGATTCGGTGAATGACAGACAAGATAAAGTGCAAACTTCTAACACGCCATGCTGCAACTGGTTAATTTAACGATCACGGTACGAGTCATAATTTTTATAAGGTGCAATAACCACCTTCGTTTTCAGGGGCATTAGCATATATGCGTTAAGCACCCATTGTCTTCACCCTGTCTGTCTGCCGTCCCCAGAAATAACTCGACACGTATCTTTGATTTCGCCCTTCCAGGCAGATTTATGTAGTCCTCCCAAAATTTCATTAAAATTGGAGCAATAGAAATCCAGCAATCATTCTTTTTCCATCCGTCCAGTTTTATTCATTAAGGTAAACTTAAAAGGCTTGAGGTAGCAGAGTGGTAGATGCAGAGAAAACATTTTCTTATGTGGCCCTCAGAATTCGCCGAGATTGTTTATTCTTCTGTTTGGTTCGGTGATGTCATTCGAAATCATGAATTCTGTTTATGAAGCCCAGTAGAAGAAGAATAAGTTTCTTAAGTTATTTTCCATCTGAAAATGATGGTTAGTAGACCTTGTTATTAAGCTTTAACAGCACGTTAGAATCATTTGGTTTTTTAAGACGCTTATTTTCTCGTCTGTAATGCTACCTTCATTTCCTAATGGACTGATCAATCATTTAAACTCAACATGCTACTGAGTTATTTGATCCTCGCGTTGTTTGACTCTTCCATGGCTAAATCTACTTGTTTATTATAGGAATTGATTCTCTCTCCCCACCTCCCTCTTCCAGAAGGATTATACTCAACTCTGTATTTTAGTCTCAGTAATATTTTATAAATTTACGTAACTTATCGTCGGAATTTTGTTATAAATCTTTAAAAAGTACCATTAACATTAAGAAATTAACCTAATTTTTATTGAATAAAATAATGTAAACTGGTAAAAATAAATAAGCAAAGCAACGTAATATCTCTTATTGAAACAGCATTTTGGTTCTTATACGAAATACATTTTCCACGTGATCGGAAATAAAAATGGAGAATTTCGTCATTGATTTTAAAATATGGGTCGCGAATTGACATATTCTTTAGCGTTGTGAATAGATTCATTGGCACTAACAATTATATAAGATGGTAAGTAAAGTCTCTGTCTAAAAGTAAATTTCAGAAACAGACCCACGATAATACAGGGTTGTGAATTGACGGGAGTATATAAGGAAAAGGCTGTGAGGTGTTCAACAAGCTAGATTGCAGCGTCCCTAAAGGAGTATTTGAAAGTTAGCAGCACAAACTACGTTGTAGATAATCTAAAATGTCAGTTCCAAAGTTGGAGATTATCAATGGTTTAGCTGAAACTCAAAATTTACAGTGGTTATTTTTTCTTAAGAATCTTATATCTTCTATTAAAAATAACTTGGTTGAAGATAAGATCAGGTTCCTCTGGTTGTAACTACTTTCCTTGTTTGCTCTAGCGTAAAATTACTTCAAAATGGTCGTATCAATCTTCCTTCCTGGGCAGTAGGTTCGAATTCCACCATTAATTTGAAAAACTCTTAGTTTTTTTTCATTATTTTCTCGTTCCAAGATAAGCTATCAGATTTCTAGCAGACGTGTGTGCTTTTGTGTATTTTGTTAACCCTCTGCACACGAGAACCTTACAGATAAAGTGTAAAGTATTTGATGTCTAACGGCACCAGGGGTTTCTCCCACCTCCGCGTTGTATGCATTGTAGGTGTAACACAGAAGTCTGTGAAAGCCAGAGATTTACAAAAAAGTATATGGGCAGTGTCCTGTTGTGTAATGTCATGGTATGTTGTATCTCTGACCATTTAGCCGTTAGGCCCCTAGTGGGACCCCGTGGAAGCAGGTCAGGATACCCAGTAGATTTATATCAGCACTCTGGCAGGTCCTGCCACATAATTTCCGGGGATTTCAGTAGTTAGGATTAAAAAAAAAATTGGGTGATTTTCGCTTGAGGAGAACTAGGCCGAGAGGTTTAAGATTGATTAGATTTTGAACTCAATTAACTTTAGACTGTGGGCAAGATGAACATGGCGCAAAGAAAGAGTGGGGGGGAAAACTGAAGAGTGGGAGGTAATAGGTAGAAGTATGGAGACAAGAGGGAGCATCCCTAGGTTGAGCAGTGGGTGGCCCCACCAGGAGAATAAGGGAACGACTCGTCGTCCCCTCCTCCCGGCAGAGGATGGTAAGGAAAGTGAGCCAGCTAAGGTGTGCTAGGCTCAGAACGCCAATAGGCGGGAGGCCGAAGTCTAGTTCCAGTGCTGGGACTAGGTTCTTCAACTGTCATCTTGGTTAAGATTTGGTCTGTCTTCAGGCGGCTTCTCTTTGTTCCTTATGGCAGGTGTGGTTGGTTGAGTTGTGTCATCAGGCTGCGCCTTCTCTTTAGAGGTTTTCTGCAAATTTGGAGAAGGTTGTGTGTTCTTGCTGGCTGTCAAGGAGATGATTTTCTCGGTCTCTAGTCAGAAAGGTGATGCTGGTAATAAGCTGGCAGAGGAGATCGTCATAGAGCCGGCATTCATGCATAAGGTGGTTCCAGCTTTCTAAGTCTCCACAGCAGCAGGTAGGGTCATCTATGATGCTAAGGGCAGTGAGTTTGGCTCAGAAAGCTCCATGCCCGTTGAGCAAGAAGGTTGTATGTCGTCCCTGTGAGAACCATGGTGGCCTTTTCGGGTATAGCTTGTCCACGTTACAGATATAGCGTACTCCTCTCCGTAGCGTAGGAAGTGACTAAATCCTTGTGAATTTAACGAATAACCGTGTTAACTTCCTTTATCCGTAACGCCGATTATTTGAATCAATATAGGAACAGACAGAAATAATTATCCGCTAATCCATTTGGATATATAAAGATATTTTACATCAGTTAAATTTCCTTTTTTGTTATAATGATTTTACTCACAGCAACTGAGTTTAGTTTTGAACTGCTTTGCTTAACAACGTCAGGTGGAAAAGTCCAAATGTTAAACTTTTATACGTATTTTCTTTAAGTCCACCGATATAATTAGATAGAAATACTGTACAGTTTCTGCTATTTTACTATAATTTATTTGTGGCATGAAAAAGTGTTTGGAATTATTTTGAGGAAATTTGGTGTTCAGGATATATTGTGCTCTTGTGGGAAGTTAACTTACAACGATGGATTCAGTATCGTAAATGGGGATAGCTTGATATTATCCTTCGTTTTAACTAAAAGAAAATATAGTTATTATATTTTAAGTGAGGGGATTCTGTACTGAATCCATCGTTATCCTGTTAGGTTATCGAATTCTTTGTTCGAGAGAAGTACAAAATGGTTGAAGGATTTTAATTTCTGATTGATTTCAAATCAATCAGAACATAAATGGCATTGAACTGAAGAGTTTCAATTAATTATACTGTACTATGATTGATTTCAATATTTCCATTAAGAAGGAAACATTGATAGAACAACATCGTCAAAAAGCGACGTACAATCCACAATTTTAACACACAAACGATTTTAATTAAGTCGTTTTATTCCTGTTGTCAAGTTAAAAGGAAGAAACACTTTAGTTTCCACAAAGAAGTCTTTTCAGCAGAGAACTGAAAAATCGAACTAATTATTAGTTTATTAAATAATGTCCCCTTTTAAATCGACCTTTTATTATCTTAAACAAAGGACAGGTTTGTAGCCGATTTAATAAACAGCGCAATTAAGTCTTTTCGTTTACTTTCTTTCCTTTCCTTCGTCCTGTTTGTCATGGGTATTTCTACTCACGTTTAATCCGTTCTCTTATCGCAAACGAATTAAATAATTAAAATGCATTTCCAGGGCTTAAATATTCAATAGCTGATTGTCAATAAAGATCAGTTGTATAAATCGCATTATATTTCTTACTTTTCATTTACCTCATACATATTCCCCTTTTCTATTAATTTCCAATCGATAAATACACGAGGAAATAAAACAACGCTCGCCTTTGTCATTCAGATATAACACGTAAATAACAATGGCCTGATTAATTTCGTTCCCTATTTGCATATTAGCTTCATCTTCCATTAGTATCAAACTCGTGTTTCATCCTCACATCTCGCGCAGAGATTTTTTAACCGGGCTAACGTCACTCGAGAATGAAATCTTGCAGAGCAGCTGTCCATTTGCTTTACAACATAACAAAGGCCAGCTTCAAGATTTACACGTGCTTCATTGCATGCGCAGCATAAAATCTGCTACTCATTATGAGCTGCATTTTTGTGTATTGAAGTGAAAATACATTCAACAAACCCACGCATTCATTATGGGAAGCTGTTTGCTCAGGAATGTTGTTGCTGAAAAGTTGAAGTGTTCCTTAAAGAATTTAATTTTGTGATGACAACGAGAAATAAAAGAAAAAGCCAACGTGTGTCGAGGAGTACAGAAAGAAATATTCATTAGTTGCAGTTGTAAAGAAATGATCAAAGATTCAGGTTATGTACAGACTTCAGCTTTGTGTAGTATCATAATATTACGTGTTCCATTACGTGGGTTAGAAGTGCAGTGTTCAAACCCTAGAGAATTAGAAGGAATGGAGAAAAAAGGGTCGTTGCAAGAAGCTAGCGCAGATTTTATACAGTTCAATGAAATGAAATGTTATGATAATGAAAATATTTAGGCAGAATGGTGCAAATTAAAGGGTGAGGAGTATACTCCTATAGCATCTTCGTGGTGAGTTACAGGGGATCTGTTTTAATCCACACAGATCGAATCTTTAAAAGACCAACACTAAAAATTCGCTCAATAACAATTATAAACGTGGTAAACAAAGAAATTGAACTTAAAAAAGTTTCTGGAGGAAAATAACACGAATGGTGTGGCAACAGAGAGATGATTACAATTTCCTTTGACCTATTTATGAAAATAATAGCCAGACAGACAGATGATCAAGGATAGCGAGTTCCGTAAAGAAGGAAAGAACGATTATAAGACGTGTATATCCGAAGAGTAGCGAGTGCCATGAGGATGTCAGATTCAGGAAAGGTAAAGAGTGGAGAAACGCCCTTTGGCAATGGAGGGAGTTTAATAAGTTTCCTTGCAAACACAGCAGAGATCAAAAGTAAACATGTGGTGATTGAAATGTAGTGATTTGCGTTCAAATGTCCATCGATCGTGCTGGTGTTCCCTTTTCGCTGAGCGTGGCATGTTTGCTACGAACGAGGGGAAAATCAGGAAGCAACAGCCATTAACATGAATAGAAAACGTCGCTTGCAGTCGGAGAAGACAGTTTGCGTTTCTCTCTCTGTCGCTGGGTTAATTATACACGACGTGTCTTTCTGCACAAAGAAGAGCAGAAGAAAGTCAATAAAATTTAGAAGACGCGAGTTTGTCTTCCACACGCTTCAGTTTCCTGGTTCACTTCTTACGTCTTTCTCAAGGTGAGCAGGAACCGCGTTGAATGTATACAACGAAGTAAGTGATTACACATTGCTATTCCACCCTGGCGCCTGCCTTGCGAGCCAATAAAAGTACCTTCGGATTGGACGACTGGATATTTTATCAGTAACTACTGCCGCTCGTTCGGCCGACTGCAGTACACCTAAAAGAAAAGGAAGCGGAGCATTAAATCAGCCGATCCCCAGTCCTGAAAGATGAACTGAGCTGCACACAACCTTAACTTCCACTCCGCAGATACTGCTCGTGGTGGAAGTGAATTTGTCACTAAAATGCTGAGCTGTGCGGCAAACAGTTGACCTTGCAGAAACCACATCTTACTTAATGAGTTCAAATTGTCGGATTTAAAATATTAAGGAGTAAAACAACTGCTCACGTGTTTTATATGAGCATGTACAGTTGTTCCAGTTTGGATTGCATTTCAATTAAAATCGTTTCGTGATTAGATGGATTTGGAACTTGATACTCACTCTTGGACAATCTGTTGGAAAAATTTAAATTTGGCAAAAGGATCTACAAAGTGCAGCCCGCTTAATGTCTTAAGGCAACTATCCTATACTTTTACTGTCCTACTGAAGAGTCTAAGGATAACATAGCTGCCAACTCTCAAAGTTTACGACGGGAATCTGTCTTTTTGACCTGATTTGACTCCTTCCCTCTCTCGAGACGGAGAAGGGGGCAAATCAGGTCATAGTTTGTAACAGTTTTTGTCTTTTTCTTCTTCGTGCAATAACAATTTTGCTCCGTTCTTTTCTTTTCACACATGGAAAAGTCTAAATTAAAAAAATACGAGCCTGATAAACACGTGAGGGTAATTTGCCATAATTCTTTAGTTAGTTATAAAAAAGTAAAGTTTATTCTGCAGGTTTTTCATTGAAAATGCAACCTAGGGATGATTTCCTTTCCAAACTAGAGCACAATAAATATTAATAAAATAACTTAGTTTATCTAAACTAGTATCATTAAAGATTTATTTTCGAAGCCAATAAATGTATGGGATGCCGTGTTCAAAAATACGGGTCAAAATAACACTCTCCCCACTAATAAATTAATATAAATGTCGCTTTCGTTGTTAATCATAATTGAAAAAGACCAGTGAGAGACGAGTTCAGAGGATAAACATCAGAACAGATTGATACATGCCGAACTGATCACTAGTATGCTGACACGAGATCTCCGCAAGTGTTTTTATACATTAATATTAATAAGTTAATTACTAATACAGTATAATTAATAATTAACGATGAAATATGTTAGTACAATTCCGTCAGAGGTGTACCATCAAGGTGATTTTTAAACCAATTCGATTCAGTGAAGTGTTGTAGTTTCAAATATTTAATACATTCATAGCAGAAGCTGTATGACTTTATGAATAAATATGATAGGTAATGTACTTATTTTGGCGGCCAGTTAAATTTCTGTTGTTCTTGTCATGATTGTTGTGACAACAGAATGTTTTATTATAATTGCCGTAGTTTCCTTTGACCTAGTTAATGACACCAATAATCAGATAGATAGATGAGCTAAGATAGCAACGTCAATAAAGAAGGAAATAAAAAGAATTGTAGTCCAAAAAGTAGAGTCTCGTGAGGATATCAAATTCAAGATAAGCAAAAAGTGGAGAAAGCGAAAACTCAGTTGGCGACTTGATATGTTTGAATTCTGTTAGGCAGTCAAAGATGTGCTGGCTCCAAACAGATTTTATAGATAGCAAGTTGCCACCTGAGTTTTTGGAAGCGTTATGAAACTGGATGATGGAGGACCAATGCGAATGCAACTGGATGATGGAGGACCAATTAATCATCCAGTTGCATTCCGAGAGGAACGAGTTTATTGAACCAAAAAAGACCAAAAGGACGTAATTTACAGTACTTCTCCATCATTGAAAATAAAGGAATAGGTATTTTGCAGTATCATGTCCGTCATTTCAAGGTGAAAGCCTAATCATAAAAAAGAATTAATATACAGTGGTTCTTGAATGAGAAGTACACAAGGAAGGTTGAAATTTAAGAAATCATTCCAAGTCATGTTTAGCGTTTTAGCAGGGCTGTGTATGAGAAGATATTCATTCAGGTGAGTTAAACAAAAAACTGATTTCGAATCTCATTCTGGTGACGCTTTGGAAATATCCTTGTCCTCCAAGTCTAAATACCAGTGCCATTGTTAAAAACAAATTTTGACTCAACATTTCTGAAGAGGGTAAGAGTGTAACAGTATCTTCCTTGATAAAAACTCATCGTATTTCCGGATGTGCGAATTAAACGATGTGAAAACCTATTTTACAAACGGAAGATTTTGAAACGTTCAAGGATAAATGTTTTTTTTTAGCATTAAAGTTTCTTATAAATTTCCTTTTACCGCAGACTGCGATCACCCTTTCGCGCCGTCTAACAAGCTAAACGACACTAAAGAGACTCTCTAAAGTGAAGCACTGTAAGAGCATCGGTAAGTGATGTGTTGCCTTACACATGATACGAGTGACTGCCATCACATTGTCAGGTGCTTTCGTCATTCTCTTGCTGAAACGGAGTAGCGATGCGCTACTAGGTAGGCATCTGTGTGTGAGAGAGACGAGAAGGAAGGAAGAGCGGCGTTAAATCAGGCAAGAGGAAGGGGAAAAGGAACTTACTCTGGACACATGACGTTGGGCGATGAGCAAGAAGTGAAACTTCTGCCGTGTTCCACATAACACCCTCATCATTTGTATTCCCAATGAACACACCATGCATCCATCCTGGCAGATCCTTTGCCAAATGACGTCTTTCTGTCCGAGGATAAAGTTAGCATACCCTTGCTATCCTCTCAACTGCTAACTAGTAACTAAGATTGTTTTAAAAATCTTTAGTGGTAAAAATTATGCAAATCTTGCGTATTTATCTGTTACTTCAAAACATTCAAAGAAACTTTTCGTAATTTGGTTAAGCGCAGTAAATTTGATTTCATTACACTAATGGGCATCATTAGGGATTGGGCCCGAGCGATGCTTAAGAGTGAGAGTTGATAGAAGTTCTTCTTCGTAATATCCTGGTGGTGATAAGATTGCTGTGGTAATGGCGTCGTGTAGGAGACAAGATCTTAATCGACTTCACGGTAAGTTTTAATCACAAGAAAAGTACCGCTCATATCGTGATAAAGTTACATGATCTTCGCGGTCGCCAAAAACCTTCTGACCCATTCGACGATACTGCAAAAACGCCCAGCGCTTTTATAGGTCGTGAATTATGTTTTCATGATTACAGGCCCACCAACGTTATTTCTTAAACGATTGCATACACGACACGAATCTCTCTGCTCACAGTAAAATCCAAGGAGTAATAACAGATAGGAGTAAGGGATTATGGCTTCTGTGGGGTTCTTAGTCTAAGAATTTCAACACTCATTTTCATACTTGTCTTTCTTTGGAACTTAGCACACTTTAGTCACTTCATTAATTCTCAATATGCTGTCTCGAATCTTTATTTCGTACTCTGTAGTTTTCGGTTTGTCCATTCTTAATATTCCTAAGGTTTCTTTAATGAAACTATGTAGAAGGGCTTCTTTTTAATCGGTTTAAAATAATAAACATGTAATGATATTATAGATACTTTTTTTTTGTATAATTCAGTGCAGGCAGCGGCACGAGTTGCAATTTCATTTTGATAGTAGCCATTATAACAGCGCCTGGTTGATAATCAAACTCGAATACAAATCTGTATCAAATTAATACGCAAAATTTAACATCGATTAAAAATCACACAATACAAAGGTTGGTAACATTAAAGCTCTGATTGATATAATTAATCGGAGTTTTATCATTAAAAATATTAATTATATTAATCTTTATTTGTAAATTAAAAACAAAAATAATATAATTAACTTTAAAATAAAAAGATGCTCTTACAAATAGCTAACCTCTGCAATCAGATGATTTTTACGTTTATATTTAGCATGTATCTAACAAAATTATTTTCCCTTTCAGTATATATGAGTACAAACATTTAGTATAAAATGTATTTTATACAAAAAAAAAAAAAAAAAAAAAAAAAAAAATGGAAACTCAAGTAAATTTGCTTCTATAGTATGTAACTGAACTGTTTATAAGTTTGGTGAAACACAAGCAGTTGCTCTTGACATCTCAAAGTCTTTCGATCGTGTTTGGCATACAAGTCTTCTAATCAAGCTTCCATCTTATGGTTTGCCAACTGTTTTTTGTAATTGATTATCCAGTTTTCTCTCTGATCGCTCACTGAGGGTGATGGTAGATGACTCTCTGTCTTCTAACTTCTCCACTAATGCTGGTGTGTCCCCAAGGTTCAATTCTTTCCCCCACTTCTCCTTTTGTTTATTAATGACCTCTTTCCATTGACTCGAAACCCTATCCATAGTTTTGCCGATAATAGCTTCAACTTCTCGAATATCCGTTACCAATTCCTTAAATGCCGATCTTCAGGTAATTCTCCAGTGGGGCAAAGACAACTTAGTTGATTTCAACCCTTCTAAAACTCAGTCTTGTCTTATATCTAGCAAAAAGGATTCTTCTGCTCCTATGCTTATCTTTGGTGGCACTTCGATTTCTAGGCAAGATGAAATATCTCTTTTGGTCAGGGTGAGAGATGAAATATCTCTCACCCTGACTTCTAATCTCTCTTGGCACAAGCACATTACAAATATTGCTTCCTCTGTCTAAAAAACTTGGTTTTCTCTTTCGCTCTCGGCGTTACTTTTCTTCCAAACAGCTGTTCACTCTGTATAAATCGCAAATCCACCCTACGATGGAACATTGTTCCCACATCTGGGGTGGTGCCCCCAAAACCTCTCTCAGGCTTCTTGATTCTATTCAGAAGAGGGCAGTTAGGTTAATTAATGATCCATCTCTAACAGAGTCTCTCCACTCGCTGTCTCATAGACGTACTGTTTCTGCTGCATGCCTCTTCTACAGATACTTCCATGGGCACTGTTCTTCTGAATTGGCTTCTATAATTCCCGCTCTCTCTTTCAAAACAGTCCGAACACGTGCCGCCACCAGCCAACAACCATTTACTGTCCAACTTCAAACTCACAGAACCAACTTTTCATCTTCCTCATTTATTCATTCAACTGCCGTTTTCTGGAACAACCTTCCTTCTTACGCATTTCCTGAAAATTACAGTCTACAGAAGTTCAAGTCCAATGTCAACAAATATCTTCTTTTGTCTTCTCAACCTCCAACCCAAGCACGGTACTAAGTACTATAGGTTCTACACCTCTCGTGTTTGGGATTTTCATTAGGCAAATGGTAAAGCATTTTTCCCGATAGACCTTTGGATAACTGTTAAATCAGGCATCACACGTATAACCTGCGATTTCTCATTTACTTCATTATACGTACAATAGTAGGCTGTGAAACAGTTCAAATAAAATGACACAATCAAAGCGGCTAATTCTAATATAGAAAGCAGCAAGACCTTTGCGCTGTTACTCATAAGGTCTGTGAATATTTTAATGCTGTTGTTATGACCTTCATCTGGACAGTGCCACATGCAGCTGCCCATGCTCAAAGTAGGAGTTTCATTGACAACCACTAAACCCACCTTATTGAAACTCTGGCCTTGCTACATTTTGATGGAGACTGAAAAGTCCAACAGTATTGGTCGTAGTAAGAATGGAATGTTCATGTCGCCACTGGTGTGCCAATGAATATGAAGTATGGACACAACAGAACCGGTTTTGTCTCGTAGGAACACCTTATACTTAAATATCCTGCAGTGCAATCTTATGAGCAGTCAGACGTGTCCCACTGCAATATCTGGAAGTAATGGTCTCATTGTTATATCGATCCCCCATAGGGAAAATAAAAGTCTGGATTTAAACCCTGGCTTTACCCGATGAATTATTTTAACAAACGATCCAAAACTTGCTGGGCAGTGGACATAATAGTCCCTTCGACTACTACTTGTTCTCCCAAATCAAGTCCTTTGCTAAAAGGATCTTCTGTTATTCGATAATTCATGCTTTCAATGAATTCAGCAGGCGATGTCGGAACATCTGATAGTTATCTTCAGATCGAAACTGTCTATTATGGTGCATGGGAGTATCGCGTTGAACTGGTCATCAACTAACAGATCTTATGGACTTAATTCACACTTTTTTCTCATAAAATAAGACCAAAGGCGTAACATACCTGCTTATACGAAAATTGTTTCGTATGCCTATATTTCATTAGGAAACGTTTATGCTACTTTCGAGCAGCGCAGAAATGCCACTTTAATTTATGGTATCTTGGCAGCTGAGCCTTTCTACATATTACAATGTGTAGAAAGTCGGCGAAAATGCACCTGTTCCTCCCCGTTACAATATCCGAGGCCATAAAAGTAAGCCGTTACTTTTATATTCTTGTCTATTATAAAAGTAAGACTTGCGGCTTAGATTTATGGTCTCTGGATAGGAAGGTGGTTGGAAGATGTTCACGGAAATTGCTCACTGTGTGACACTGGAGAGTGTTGGCATTGTTTTGATTTCTGATTACCACATTCTGAAAATCAAAAAAAAAAAAAAAAAAAAGAAAAGACATTTGATAGGTTTCGCAGAAATATTCGACATGCATTATAGTGCTTTCATACATTAAAAAAGAAATAAAATAAAATAAAAAACTCACAAATGGATAAAACAAGAGTGTTAATCCAACGTGCCCGTGACGGAACTTGAGAAAAATTGGATTTATATTTTCAGTGGGATCAAACTGTTTAAGAAAAAACGTTTGCATTTTCCAATCAAACTGAAATAATTTACTCTCGCAGTACGAGCAACCTCAACGTGTATGATAGTGACGTGCATATACTCTATAGTTCGTCGCAATAGGGAATAAAAGAGATTGAGCGAGTCACCCTGTGACATATCCCTCCATATTTGCTGTATTTTTTCTCTAAGCTGGATAGCATTGTTATACGTGGGATGCAGTGCAATATTATACCCTTAATTTCCAGACTAAAACCAGTTGAGTCTGGAAATTAAAGGTATAATATTGCACTGCATCCCATCTTGCTGGCAGGCACATTCTTTCTCAAATATACACAATGACTGGAACAGAAAGTTTGTGATGGTAATAGCAAGAGTTTCATTTTGTGAATGCTTTCATTGTATCAGCGGTATACCAAAGCATCTTCCATAATGATCAGAGTTGTAGATGTTGAATCATCATACAATGATTCCCGCCGTTGTCATTATAAACTGTCGTGTAATGCAGATGACCGACCGTTCGCCCTCAACTGGTCTCCAGACGCAAATTTGGCTCTCGCTATCTCCTGCACAAAATTGAGACTTGTTTCAGAAAACTCAGCAACACTATTCCCTATGGGAATCAGCGTCTTTCTGACACAGCAACGTTTGGCATCGAATAGAATAGATGGCTGCGGCGAGTGCGCTGTTCTGAAGTACATCTGGTGGCTCCAGTTCTTGGAAGAGAAGTACTTTTCTTTAACCACTACTGCCTACACTTCTTACGGTTCACATGAGTAGCAAGAAGCCATACCGGCCACCCAGCTTCAAACAATCCAGTGTTCGTTTAGGTGTACAAAATCTCAACCCAAACACTTGTCGAATGCGTTGCACTTTCTCAGAACCACGCACACCAAATCATTCAAAAGTTAAAGTACTATTCTCCAGTGTAAAACCGTTCAGGTAGGGTATCTATCCAATCATTGATGACATAGCAAGTATCATCAAAACCAGTGCCAGAGCAGTGACATACTTAAATAAATTCTGAAAGACAAATAGGAAATATTTCCTATTTGTCTTTCAGTCATTTTAGGCCCTTGATGTCTAAAATGACTCTTTGGGATGTGCATCAAGATTGGAACTCTTTTTACTGTCAGAACACATTTACTTCCAGTTGATAAACAAAAAACGTTCAAACTATTGAACGTTTATCGTTGATTGCAATGCGATTCAGAGGCGGTGAATTCGGTAATGTCAAGCTAATAGTTGCATAAAGTATGAGTAGCCGAAGCCACTCGTAGTTTATTCATACTGTCAGTACCGAAACGCGTCGCAGTAATCATTAATTGTTCTGGAACGGGAGGATATGAGGGAAATACCGTGTCAGAAATTCGGATTAATCGAAATCGGATGTAATCAAAGGCAAGCTGTTCGGTCTTCTAATGTGAATTCGCGCAAGGCACCGCAGAACAAATTCCTTAAGAAATCAGTTAAACGGAAATCATTACGTGTTTAGAGCAGAACATCGTCAGCTGTTTATGGTGATGAGTGGTAGAAATAAAACAGCCGCGCAATCACAATGTCGAGAGGAAACCGCAGAAGGGTGAAACAATAGGAGCGATGTTATCAATCACCTTCCTGACAGAACCCGGGTGTTCACGATGAGTGTTTCATACAAAGCGTCTCATTAATCACGGCAGAATGGGATGGCAGATAAGATGACACGAAGCAGCTTTGCTCTGTCCTTACTGCAATTTGTTGATTTCCGATGAAAAATGGAGTAACAAAGTTTGCCGCTAAAAGCCACCTTGAAATATCCTGAGTAAATAAACAGAAGATGCCTGAGCTCAGTTGCTCTTTGCTTTTACAAAGAGGAAGACTTCATTGCAAATACTTACGATCATTGATATTAAGGTGAAAAAATCAATTAAGTTTTCACACCTTCCATTGGTCCATAGCGTTGCTCCTCAGACAACCCTGAAAGTGAAGAGATTTTTTTACCCTTCTTCCCGAATATTATTTACTACTTTTTTTCTAATTCGTAACTCAAAAGATTTTTGTTTAAACATCATTCAGCTTAGGATGGATTTATTTTGTCTCCAGCATCCCAAACCATGAAACGCCAAGCTGCGGAATTCGACTTTTAGTTCGTTGTAGAATTAATTTAAAGGAATTATACACCTCAAGACTTTGTTTTCTAAAAACAAAAGTATATAGTAATCTACTTTCGCTTTTATACGATATCTGAAAGTCCTGCGATGTCTTCTTGATTGCTGACAGACAGGAAGCTGCTCTAAACCCACCTCACAACTGAAATGTTAATGCAAGAATAGGAATGTATCGATCGGAGGACTAGCAAAAACGTTTGATGAAATTGGAACTTATAATATATACACCAGTCGTATACACTACTCTTAATAGAAAATTACGCATTATAGGTCACGTCATGTGTTCAAATCTGCACAATGACACTAAATAAACAGTCTGTTGTTAACGTTGAGCGCTGTGTTCGATTGTTATTATTTTCCATTGCCTTATTTGACTGTCTGGAATACGAACATAAAAATATATTCCTTAAAACGATGTAAAACAAAAGCACAGAAAGCAATTTTACTTCAAACTTTTATGATAGATTCGAGTAGTCTGTTCCTGTTACACAGTTAACTGAAAAAAAGGGCAAATCACCGATGCCGAAATTTGATATGTTCCCAGCTTTACTACTTGCAATATATAGAGGTCTCGTAACTGGATATTCCCTGTACTGTTGTTGTTAGAGTATTTTGTGGCAATAGGGCTGCGATGGCCATATTGTACCTTTCAGTATTTTTAAACAGTACCTAAGTCTGAAGCTAGGTTTACAGTAGATTAGAACTGAGTATACAGATTGATTCGCTTTATAAAATTAAAGAATTCGGTGAGGTTACAATCTTCTATTGATTTTTATGAAATTAAAATCATTGTTATATACCACATTGAAGAGATACTTACAATTACTACCAGTAATGAAAATGAGGTGCCAGCTGATAACTTCTTACAAGCGAAAATTAAGATACGAATTAGAAAACTTTAAGAAATAAAATAAAAAAAAATAAGCAGAACCTTGAGCCTATCAAGGGAAGCAAAGTGGTAGGTTTCTTTCTTGAAGTTGGCGTGACTGCTACTAGAAACAAGTCGGAACCCCCAATCCCAGTCCAACTGACCCACAGGTGAATATAGACCCAACTAGAGAAGAAAATCCTAAAAAGAAAGACAGTTTAGGAAAACCCACCGTGAACCACTTTTTCAAGCGGTAAGGGCCCTGTGGAAATTCCGAAATACTATAATTTCTGTCTTCACTTGTAACAGCAAAAGAACCATGGATGCCCGTAAGCGAGCAATCAAGATAGATACGACAACAGGTCTTAAAGATAGTTATCAGATGACCAAGAAACAATTCAAACAAAATCAAAATTAAATGTCGATTTTCGAATTGCGAAATAAGCAAATTGGAGTGGGAGTTTTCGAGTTTGTTTCCAGCAGCATTTGTGTCAACTTTGAGGAAGAAACCTGTCGCTTTTCTTTCCTGGTGACCAGGCTTCTGATTATTTATTTCTGAATTATTTTTTCTAATTTATTTTACTTTCGCTTGTATGCATCTGGCAGTTAATACCTCATCTTCATTATTGGTTGCAGTTGCAACTATCTCTTCAACCTCATTGAATGTCCTCAACAGTCAAGTATCCGGAAATCCAGCTTGAGCTCTCTATCCAACTTACAGGAACCCTTAACTTTATCACATATTCTTGGTATTGATACAAATTTTGAAGAACTGTTTCGTTATTTAAAATGCATAAATTTATATAGTCGTCTTTGATAATCATAATATGGAAGATTTTGTGATTATTAAATGATGTACAGGTACAGTATGGCCCAGGAAACCCTTGTATCAACCCCCCCCCCAAAAAAAAAACAATAACAATATCTCTTGAATATAGCATGTGTTTTTAATTTCGAAAAAAAAATTAATTGATAACACCAAGCGTATTTTCATCATTTAGAATCTTCCATTATATGCTGTAGTGTGACGTTTCTTTAGCAATTCCATGAAATTTTGAAGAGTAGTACCGTCTATGAGAATGTTTTACTGTTAACAGAGGACAGTGGGACACACTGGGGCGGATCTTCCCTAGTAACCAAGAATTTCTATCTTTATTTGCATGAACTAATTATTTATTTGGGCCCGCCATATTTGCATCCATTGACTGGATGTGGAAAACAGTAGATTTCTTCATATTCAGTAATATTGAGAAGTATTGGAAATTGTGTATTTTTAAGATTCATTTTAATTTGGTTTATTAAGCTCCGAATAGCGCTATTGTATGGCGAAATGATTCTTCAAATATATTTAAGGTAAAGTTAAATAATAACTTCACACTCCTAAAAACTCAGTTGGCAACTAGCAATCTCTGAATTCCGTTTGGAACCAGTAAACTTTCGTCTGTCGTAAAGAAGCACGCTTTGGTATCAGCAGTTCCCCCACAGAAAATCATCTGGACGCCAGATTAAGTCCACAACTTACCAACTTTATTCTTGAAGTCATACAACTTCTGCTATAACAGTATTAAATATTTGAAATTATACCACTTCGTTGAAACGTATCAGCACATCTCGACGCCACACCGTTGACAGAACTGCCCCAACGGGTTTTTCTCCATTTTTTACTGCAAAAGAGAAACTGTTCAGTAGTGTGCAACTGTGCAGTCTGTCATCCATCAACCTGCTTTTTTTGAAGTTCATAATATATTGTCTATATAATCATTTTTCATTGGTCTTTTATAATTGTGATTGGCACGAAAGATGGTCTTCATTAGTTTATTGACAGGGAAGGCGGTGTTTTGGCCGTGTTGGCAATGCGTTTTAGATGATTTTCCATCCCGTAAATTTATTTGCTTTGAAAAGAAATCTTTTAAAGATATTAATTTTTATAAACGAAGTACTTTTATTGATATTTATTGCTTTATAAAATGAGAGAGGGTATTATCTCTGTGCTGTATCGTATGCGTTGTTAGAAATGAAATTCCTTCAAAATAAAGTTTACTCCTTTATGGATTACTGAAGGATTACGGCAAACTGTTCTCAGGTGTTTGTCAAGGCTTTGTTTGTTAACAAAAATAAGAAATTGGTAGATTTTTTAAAATGTTAACCTAGTTTTATTATTATTATTTTTTTACTGCTTTAAGTGTACCAGCAGCATTTTCTAAGCACTTCAGATAAGGAAAGGACAGCCATTACTCATTTGCTGATGAACTCGATAGTGAGTGAAAGATAAAGGATGAATGAATAATCCTGTAAATTCACGTCCCTTCTTTTTTTTTTTTTTTTTTGAACATTTTAGGATTGACATTGCCGTGGTCAGATTGATGCTATTTAGTGCGCGATGAGTTGTTCCACTCAAGCGATGAAGATTCTATGTAGCCTGTACCTCCTTTTGGCTTTGGGGATTTGGTTTTACTTATCAGGTGACCCGGTCCCACTACGAGGACGTATAGTGGTAAATATTAAGAAAAAGCAAGTTCGATTTCCTTTTTTGGATTCTTACTTGTTACTTTTCAAGTACAGAACTGCTTGAAGTGAACTGAAAAGAGAAAGGCAATTAAACTAAATTATAACCTTATTCACTTATAGGAGGAGCAGTATAGAATCGTTAAGAAGTTTCTTGGACACCGAATATGGTTTCCGGGTTCTTTTTACTGCTCAAGGAAAAAATGAGATTTCTTTTCGCTCTCTTTATTATCGATATGTGCTGATGTTCCTTTGGAAAGTAGGCACCCGGGGGAGATCTAATTTATGTGTTTGTCTTTGAATAGATTGACGGATAAATGTTGGGGCATCCTTTACTCATGTTCAGACAACGCACACGAGGCGGCCTACATTTAAAAGTATAAGCTTGCTTTCTTGCATCATTTTCCACTACTAATACTTGTAATTCTTCGGTTTGGTTTGGTTTGGTTTGGATTCGTTTTTGCCACTCAGACCATCGATTTCTTCTTTAACAGACCTAATATGATGTATGGTGCTATGTTCACAACTACAGCTGACTTCTGCTTTCTAGTCGCAAGGAACCCAGTTGGTCGAGATGCTGAGGCTTTTGCAATTATTAATGACCGACCTCACAAGATTGTTCATTTACCTACTAGAATACCAGACAATCCTAACCACGCAGCCAACACGCTCGATCTGTTTCTCACAAACAACCCGTCTAAGTACATGGTCGAGGTGAATGGTCCTCTAGGCACCTCAGATCATAACTTGATGGTCTCTTCTCCAATGGAGCCTTTCTCTTGTGGCCATTCTCAACCTCGTGTTGTTTGGCATTACAAAAATGCAAAATGGGATGAACTGAGAGATTTCTTTTCCTCGGGCAAATTACTTTTTCAAATCTTGTGATGTCAACATTTGTTCAGATCGTGTCAGTGAAATTATTCTTGTGGGGATGAAATCCTTTATTACACACTCCGCTTTAAAATCTCGTCCTTTATCTAAACCTTGGGTTTCCAATAAATGTGCTAAGGCTGTTCAAGATAAGAATGTTGCATATCGCAATTGGATTACATCCAAATCTCTAGGTTCATTTCCTGCCTAAATCAAAACTCGCAAAAAGTGTAAAGCAGCTCATTAATCTAAACTAGATTTTGACTCTTTCTAATTCCAAAGGTAGATTTTCTTCTGCTTGGAAATTTGCTCATAACCATCCAGTTCCTAAAAAGGGTGACAAATCCCTCCAATCCAATTATCGCCCTATTGCACTTATTTATACTCTTTCTAAACTAATGGAGAAATTAATTTAACGGAAACTCTTAAACTATTTAGAAACTTTCCCTCTGATCAATGATCGTCATCATGGATTCCATCAGTGCGATCCACTGATGGTATTCTGTCTTACCCGTCTATGGAAAAATTCAATGGAAAAGTCTGGTGAAACTCAAGCAGTTGCTCTTGACATTTCAAAAGCTTTTGATCGTGTTTGGCATAATAGGTCTTCTAAATAAGCTTCCATCTTATGGTTTTCCAACAGTTTTTCGTAATTCGATATTCAGTTTTCTCTGACCGCTCACTGTGGGTGATGGTAGATGGTCCAAAACTCCTATTCATTTATAAATAGTTCTCCTTGATATGAACATAATATTTGATTTAAAATGTTAAGTTGTTGTTTTAGGGATTTATTAGGCGTATCGGCAACTATGGCCATAGTGGGCCAAAATGTTAAGTGCAATACATTCCTTATTGTTATAAAATATTTACCTTATTGATATAAATAGTAGAATTAACCCGGTAATACTATTTCTAGTGCTAATTTAGTGTAAATGTAAAAAACAATTACGTTATGTTTTAAACATTTACTTAAAATCTTTATTACACAATTTTAAATTACATTTAGTGAGACCACCACTAATTAATCACTGTCAAAATGGGTTAACTGTAGCACGGTGGAGGTAAAATTTAATTACTAGGATTCCGTAGTGATAATTTTTAAAAAATAAGTTTTCTGCTGGAACAAAAACTCTGAGAACCGCTAACTTAAAAAACTCCACAGTCTACTCTAACTTAAAAATTATAAAACAGGTAAACGAAATGAAGAGAATTTAAAGTTGCACGAACTGTGGCATCTTGACCACTTGTACTCTTAAAATGGGACAAAAATAAATTTTAATAATTTATCATCCAAGTGTTGTTTAATAGAAGGAAGTTCTGGAAAAGTTAAATTACTAGTGCAAAAAAGACGCACCGGAAATTCATATAAAACGAAGTACTCGAAAGAAAAAGGTAGACCGAATACTTTTAATGAAGCAAATGTAAAAAGGTAACCGACAAAACGTACGCTAAATGAGCAACAAATAAGAACTTAGACGAAATTGGAAATAAAGAACTTTAAGGAAATTAAGGTAATTGCTGAAAAAATGTAGGAGAAAAACTATTAATAACACGATCGAAAATTAAAAAGAAGGATAATCGAAAATCAATTACAGACGAAGTAATTGCCAGTAGCTAAAACGCTTACTTCAGATCTGGTCCAATGCAGGGTTATCTGATCCCACGCCATAGTAACCCATCTATGGACAAATTCAATGGAAAAGTTTGGTGAAACTCAAGCAGTTGTTCTTGACATTGCTCTTGAATCTCTCATCAGTAAACTGGGATGTTATTTTGTGGTAAGCACCCAATTAATTAATGCCGCAGTATGTGTATTTAAATGTTTTGTATTCTAGAATTATTAAGCTTTTTTTCCGGGATGAAAAGACGAATTTCCCAGTAGAAAAAAGCACGTACCTCTAAACTGATTGACTAAACTCAATCCTCAAATAAAGGGACGTTACTAAGGCTTCCGACACAAAGTACATGTGTTGTGCAACGGAAACCTATTCCAGACTTATACACATGGATGACGCGTCGTTCAATGATTACGATGGATTTCCACAATGCAATCATTTCTTAGAATACGCCCGGGCAATTACCGATTATATTGTAGGTCTAGAGTTCAAGCGAGACAGCCATTTACAGTCAGATTCTTCTCAGCCAAAAGTTATGAGAGAAAATTCGAAACCTTTAGATAAAAAACAGACTTCAAAGTAAAAATCAGGTTTCACGAGCAACTTGGATAAAGAAACGAATTATTCCAAAGATCATATGAGAAACTACGAGTGTTATTGATCAGTTTAGAGATTTTTTCTAGAGTGGGAAAATAAAGCTGATGCGAATAACAGAAGGAAAATAACACTTAATAGCAACCAGGTGCACATAACGGAGTAATGAATTATTCAAACATGAACGAGGAAAGAGATAGAGATCATTGGGAAGTTGAGTAATATATATATATATATATCGTAATTCACAATGGATAAACTGGAAGTGTAATACGAGAACAGCGGAAAATTACAAAATTATAACGTAATAAATTCAACTAGAAAAGCATTTCTGAAAACACTGGATGAATGTTGAAGATTTTTACTTATTTATTATTTTTATTTGTATGCATATCGATTACTGTGGTCATAATGCGTCAGCCCTCAAGATAATATCAAGTAAAATTCAAGGACTCCTACAGGAAATCTTTTCCTGTTACCTCTACAGTAACGTGAAGAAAGAACCACTCTTCCACACTAATAGAACAAAGCTTCATCTAGCCAAGAACGGTTTCTTAAACAGATCTTTAAATATTTCAAGCAAACTGAGTCTCGACATGTCAAAATGGCATACTATATTTTTAAGAATCCTTCATAGATTGGTCGACTGCCCTTGGAAGTTAATAGCCTTCAACCTCCTGCATACCCGTATATCAAAAGGGAATAAAAGACAGCTTGGAACTTGTCATGATACGCTATTGATTCAAAAAAATGAATCATTCACATTAACTTGGCATAGATACACCGATGAGCCAAAACATTATGACCAGTGAGTCGTTATGCAAATCGAAGCAATTGCAGGTGAACTACGGCGCTTGCGCGGGTTGGGACACCGTATAAAAATCACCTGATACTGAGCTCCGTTAATTAGTGTAGGCAGCGGACTTAAGCGAGTGTGACAAAGGCCAAATTGTAATGGCCAGACGACTGGGTCAGAGCATTTCCGAAACAGCACGGCTGGTGGGATGCTCACGGTCAGCCGTAGTTAGTACTTACCGAAAGTGGTCCGAGGAGGGGAAACTCACGAACCGCCGGCGAGGTGTTGAACTACCACGACTCATCGATGCTCGAGGTGAGCGAAGGTTATCTCGAAAGGTATGTGGCAACAGAAGGGTATCTGTGGCACAACTCGCCGGTAATTGGAATGCTAGTGACGAGAGTAATGTGTCACAATACACAGTACATCGAACCTTGCTGAAAATGGCGCTGCGTAGCCGCAGGCCGCTCCGAGTGCCCATGCTAATCACGGTTCACCGGCGACAGAGCCTACACCGGCAGGCGAGCATCGAAACTGGACCTTGAGTGATTGGAAGAAGGTCGTCTGGTCCGATGAATTACGTTTCCTGTTGCACCATGTGGACGGCCGTGTACGTGTGCGTCGTTTACCTGGGGCAGTGGTGTCATGCTTTGGGCGATGTTCTGCTGGGCTACCGTGGATCCATGTGCCAGGCACGCTGATCTCTACCATCTACCTAAACATCAAATTACTTCAGCCCTACACCCAAAAACTTAATAACATCACTTCGCATAAACAGTATTCCTTTTGGCTGACCCCTATGTATAACGTTTTTTTTTTTTTTTTTTTTTTAGGTCCTAGCCACTGAAATTTCAAGAAATTAGGTGGGAGGACCTGCTAGAGTAAATAACTATAATACTGATGTACTCAGACTGCCTCCACGGAGCAGAGTGTGGACAACGTTGGGTCCCATTAGCGGCCCAGCAACTAAATGACCAGAGGAACACGGTACACCACTACTCATGTACAAAGGCGCCTCCTTCTTTAATCAAGAAGCACACGCTTCTTGATTAGACCGGGGTTCGAGCCCGTGACCACCAAATACAGAGGATGCGGAAAGGTCAGGGAATGACCACCGCATATCCCCGGAGCAATATGGCCTTAGTTGCTAATGCTCCTAAAAACCAAATAACAACAACATGTACAAAATCCGTACACCTTTAAATCTCTGGCAGTGACAGTGCTCTGTTTCACACCCACAATGTATAGTACGCAGAGATGGGGGGGAACCCCTGGTGCCGTTTGACACTAAACACACTTTACCTAAACATCATTGCTGACCAGGTACATCCTTTCATGGCAACGGTGTTCCCCTCTGGGGATGCCGTCTTTCAGCAGGATAATGCGCCATGCCACACCGCCCGGATTGTTCGAGACTGGTTCGCGGAAAATGAGGAAGACTTCCAGGTATTGCCCTGGCCTCCAAATTCCCCAGACATCAATGCCATCGAGCATCTGTGGTTTGTGTTGGAACAGCAACTCCGACGATCTGTGGCGTGTCAATCAAAGACCTTACAGGAGTTAAAAGGATCTGCTGGTTACGTGTTGGTTCCAGATACCACAAGACACATTTAGAAATCTTTTAGCGACCATGCCTCGCCGGGTACGAGCTGTTTTGGCTGCACGTGGAACACCAATATCATATTAGGTAGGTGGTCATATAATGTCTTGGCTCATCGGTGTATGTTTCTTCAAAGCCAACCAACTTTATTGTTAACCTGAAAGCAAACTTTGTTTTGAAGTATATTTTTAACAAAATATGGACAAATATATTTTTTTTATCCATTGCTTGGTTTGTTGTATTTAATTAAATATATTGAAATATATATTAATTTATAAAAATACATATACTTACAGCTAAATTTTATGTAAAATCTGCTTATTTGAACTTGTTCTATGGAAGTGGGGCGTGAAATTTATGAAATTTGGGGGACGCAAGGTATAAAGGTTTGAAAACCTCTGGTTGCGGTGGAAGTTCCATAGAAAGCCCAGCAGAAACAGTAGAAGAGTTGTTGAACAGATATTTACAACGAATGCAAGGCCGAATTTCTGGGGGAAATTAAGGAGTCAGATTGCTGTAAAATAGTATATAATGATCTCAGGAAGCGTTTGCTAGAAAAACTAGTGAAGTTAAAGTATGGCAAGGCTGTAAGGACGGATTATATCACTCACTCACTCATTCATTTATGATTAAAAATGCTGTATGTGAGTACATCAGATCAACGAGAATATTAACTAGAGCGTCATTATACTCCGATAAGATCCTCTTGGACTGGAAAAGTACCAATATCTCCCAGTTAACAACGGTGGTGTCAGTGACGAGTTGGGGAACTATAGGCTACTGAGTTTAACTTCTGTAGCAAGAAAGATCATAGTTAAAGACCATGGTTAAGGATGCGATCCAGGACCACCTCGACAAGAATTGTACCTTCAAGAGATCTCGGTATGGATTTATTAAGGGGGAGGTCATGCTTGACCTATCTGGTAAATTATTATGCTATAATCATGAAACTAAACATTTTGATGCAGGTAACAATTTTGACCTTGTATATCTAGACATTAGTAAAGTTTCTAATACGGTCCCTCATTACTATATCAACTGGAAGGAGTCGGAATCACTAGAAGGTCGTACTCTAGATTGTAGGACGGTTAAAAGATAGGAAATAGAGGATTATCATAAATGGTCAGTCTTCAGAGTGGACTAGTGTATAACAGGTACAATTTCAGACGGTTCATTGCTTTGTCCCCTTCCTATTTTTAATTTTCATAAATGTTACAGATGAGGGTATCGAAGAGATGCTGTTAAAGTTTGCTATTGATCTGAAAGCTAGGTAGGGTGGTTAATTCGAGTCAGGCTGTGTTGCTTCAGAAAGACTTGGACCAGTTGTATGTTGTCCGAAATATGTAACCTAGACAACCTTATGGGATTGTAGATATATCCCTCTAAGCTCTTGTTAAAAAATCGAAAAAGTAAATGAACCAAGATTATTTCTCACTCCACCCCACCCCCAACATTTTTGCACTCTTACTGGGAATATATCCGTCATATTCCCTTGGAATAGGGGATTGATAACAGGAAAAGTGATAATCAAATAGTACTTAAAGGCAACAAGCAATGATAATTTCCTGATTCATTCGCTTTTTTGATTTTTAAACGAGGGAAAATAGGAGAATATGTAACTTTATTCATTATATTTGGAGCGCCCAATGTATAGTACTTCAGTCATATTGGAAAAGATTCGCAAATGCAATTACCAAATGGGGAGGGTGGAGCTTTTATCAATGTGAACTGTTAAATACTAGGAGCTCTACTGTATTTAGAGCTGTAAAGCCCGAAATAAAGTTAAATTTGTTTATTTGTGGCTTGAAGTACAGAACTTAGATAATGGAAAAGATTCTGATTTTTTTCCAATTCGATTTGGTAAAAGTCCAAATTTGGACTTTTACCAAAGCCAATTTTCCAGATTTCTGGATTTAATTGATAAGTAATTCATAATAAATTAAATTAATAAAAGTAATGCCAAACAGTGCGTGATAGAGAATAATTCAGAAGTATAGCACACATCTGAATTTAAAACTTTCTCTCTCTCTCAGAGAAGAAGAAGAAAGAAGTAAAACAAAAACATTCTGTTGCATCACATAGTTTAATGAGAATCGTTTTTATTCCAGACAAACAATCCCTCAGATTACTGAGATCGCTTGTTCTGGAATGAAAATATTATTGATCGCAGGAAGATTATTTCAGATCTGTGGTGCACGAGCAGCATTCACTAATGCATTCTGGAATTTCAACATTTAAAAAAGTTCACTTTCTTCAATATCATGTTTTTATGCCTCTCTTCTTAATGATGGTCTAATTGCTGCACCAGGAAAGGTATCGGAGGATCACGGAGATTAGCTTCACGTGTGAGAAAATAATTAAAATCGTGACGTTCTATTAAAATGAAGCGTTGCCGGCTCGTTTAAATTTGATCTCCACCAGAAAAGTGCCGACCTCTGTAAAAATTCCGAAGATTCTCCTTCAGGTACAAAGTCGAAGTATAATGAGGCGATCTGTTGTGCAACACCTGGAGACAGAGCACTAATAAGACAGCTTAATATTAGACAATGTCACGAAATAGAACACAGATCCGAGCAGCAACAAAAAATGTAGTTATAATTGAGGATTTCATTTTATGTGTACATTAAAAATTTACAGAAAGAGAAATGGGCATCGGGATTTGTAAATAATCCTCAGAGGGCAGATTTTTGCAAAGGAATCGACCAGTAGAAACGGATGAGCGAATACTGCCTCTGTTTTTGACAGCTGTGGATAAAATTGTGCGTATTCTTCAAGAAAGAACCTCGCAGCTAGCGCAATAGCTATGATTGCTGTTCAACACCATCTGGAGAAGCCCTGGGCCTGTTCTTCACACGTGGCCGATTCGCTCTGGAGAGGACGACATTTTTTCTTCCAGAAATTCCGGTTTTTTTCATCCAACAAAGTAGAAAACTCAGAATCCTTAGGACTAAACCCTGCTCTCGAAGAAACAGACTACCGAAGGGCTCCAAAGTTTTAATTAATTCGCAAAATTCCGGCAATATCATTTTTTTAAACACGGTGAAAATTCATTTATTAGATTAGAAACCTTTTCTCTTTCGTTCACTTTTTAATTAGTCGTGCTTCGTTTGCACTTTCGAAAAATGTGACGTAAGAGTTTAGTATGAAAGAGATGTCACTACACCGTGAAAATATGAAGGAATTCAGGAACATTGCTTTATTCCATGTGTACGAACCAACATGGATGCACTTTTCATATCCCAAGTTTAAATTGGCCACTGCAAGAAAAAGGAATAATTCAATTTTAACCCTGAACCACATTCACACCATCATCACTGATTAAATTTATAGGAGTTAATTCTCTTATGTTTGGTTTCTCTTCCCAGAAACGTCTGGCTCCGATATCTTAATAAAAATTAGAAATAAGGAGGTCTGCACGTCGGTTAATTTGAAACATGTATCTTTTGCAGAATGTTTCTGCAAAGATTCCGCGGTTTGTATTTGACGCGTCCGTGGACATTACTTTCTCTATAGAAATTAAAGGAAACACATTTCGACAGCTGCTAGTTATTGAGCGAGCACCTGACTGTGATAATGAGACTAGGATAAACAACAGATTACCTTTTAATCTGTAGTAGTGGTAAAAATGTTCTTAAATAAACATTGGAAGTTCGCATTTGAAGTTCGCGAACTGCAACGAATTCTGTGGGTTTAGGCCATCGATGTCATATAGATTATTCTTGTTTAAAATACCACTTTCTTTAAATAGGGAGTGAACACAAAGAAAAAGCGAAAACATACATTTTAAAAAATAACATTGACAATAATCCAGCGAGTGATCAATGAGACAACAAAATATAACACGCATAATGCAGCTTTGTCATCCGGTACGCACAAGATGAGGGCCTTCCGGTTATTTGAGTGTTCCATCAACTCAAGAAAAATATTTTTACAAATGACACGAGCAATGTATCATTAGTGCAGAAGTCAAAGACATTACACAAAGTAATTAGTATTGTGCATTGATCGACGCATTTAGAATGATCTTTGGCTAACTGCATTATCTTCTTTCCAACTAAAGGAATTATTCCATAAATTTATTATATACACAACCGCGCTGGGAGAGGGGGTTTACTCTACGAGAAGAAAACTGTCCATCTTTGTCCCACCAGCAAGAAGAATAGAACATACTGAAGTGCTTTTATCTGATGATGACAAATGCGCTGGAATGTCGTTGCTCTAAACCTGTAAAGTAAATTATGCTGTGTTTCCAGATTAACATGGAGTTACCTCTCACAAAAATTGTCGATGTAATGTCCTTTCAAGACCAAATGGATTAGGTCACGTGCATTTAGAGCTTAGCAAGTTTTATTTCTCCGCTCGCTACAAACCTGATTAGGGAGTATTGTCTAGAGATTTTGTGGTAGTTTCTTTCGAAATATTCAGCAAAAACAAGTTTCCTTCAGGAACCGCCATTAAAGAAATCTTGTTAATGTACAAATAATTTTAAGTCCTACCTGCGGGAATGTGTGCATTAACGGATTTACTTCCATTGTGTTGATAAATTCAGATGAATTGCTTAAAATCAGTCGAGGACGATGATGCTAAAGAAAAACAATTTTATTGGATTATACATGAAACAAAAAAAATAGTTTGTGTTTAATAAACGCAGTTTAGGTCTTGCAGAGAAATAGTACGTGTGTATTTTACGAAAAACGTAATCTCTTATAGTTACCCCACCACCCTTTCTCAGTGGATGCTTATAATACTCGTATTTTCAAATTAGTAAACCATATCTGAAATATTTATTCCATTTCTTAATCGGCGAAGTCAGAATGAGTGAAAAATTAAGCCGAAGAAACATTTAAGCCTGACTTGAAGCCGAGTTACTTATTCGAAGCATTAACATGTTTTATATGCACTGCTAAGCAATGCTACTTAAGCCTCGTGTGAGAAGAGAAGTTTAATGAGATAGTATGAACTTAAGTATTCTTAGGTTCGAATGCTGTTTGCAAAAACCTTCCTAGAAACATCTATTCTGCTCTACTAAGAGTCTCTCTTAGCATTTTTAAAGCTTCTCTTAGGATTTAAGGGTCAAAGTATTAAAAGATAATCTGAAATTATAGATGGTTTCCCAATTTCAGATTTAGGACAGTTTTCATTAAAACAATATTCCCTTTTCAGTATATTTTCTTTATTCCTGCGACAATCATTCTTTCATATCACGGTTAGGTGGAATGGGATAATGCACAAAGTACTGTCTCTATTTTTTACGTTAGTTGCCGAAGGGTGATCACGCAGTACGTCTATTCATTCCCTCGTGATTTCAACTATTGACATAAACTGAGATCGTTCTTATACTTAAAACGTTCTACAGAAATCTATAATCAGAAATGCGATATGAATACATAATGAAAACTATAACCAGATTAACTCTGGAAGTCCATATAGGAAAATGCAATTCTCTGTTCAAAGATTCTGTTTTTTTTCCCGAAGAATGTGCTGCCATAAACGTTCTTACCTGAAGATAAATATGGCAGCGCATTCTTCGGAAAAATACAGCGTCTTTAAGCTTAAAAGTGTATTTGGCATCGTGAAACTCCGGCGACAAATAGCTCTTTTATTCATACCAATTCCCCCCCCCCCCCCATTAAAAATCAGTCTTACATAATCTGCTTCACTCGCCTGATCCTTTCCCACGCTTTTTCATTTTCTTAAAATTCAGCAACTGTTTGAAAGGATCTCATTTCAATTTTTTTAAAATTTATTTATTGTATTAGGCGGTCCCAGCCAGCTTTCTTCGCATCCCCGCCACTGATCACAATACTCTACAGATATTTACAGACTTGCAGCACTAATTCCCGCTCCATTACAAGATATTGAAGGTTCTGCGCTTCATGTAACCGCACCATTATAAGACATTGAAGCGCTGCAGTTCATATAAAATGAATTTGGAGTCCCTGCCACGAAAGGTAGCTAGTGAGCAATTGCCATCAGTGCATACAATTTTAAAGTAATGTCCAGACTGAGAAAAGAGTCTTTTTTAATAAATGAAATATAACCCGGAAAGTTGAATTCCAGACACTAAAAGTATTCTCCAAAGTAAATTGCAGTCAGACCGTGGAAGTATTCTCAAGAGTAAATTGTAGTCAGAAGATGAACATAGATCTGTTCCAAGTGCGTCAGCTTCATAATCGTTGAAATATGCTTAGTTAGACGTTGACGTTTCCAGTGGACTCGTCGAGTACACCGACTTAAAAGACCAATCAGTGATGAAATGCAGAAGCATTATCAACTCATTTTAATTAGTTGAAAAAACATTCAGGGTAGTGTGATTGGCTCTTCTGAAAGAACTTCAAAAGGAAAAACATATCCAACAGCGTTTTCAGCTATGGCAGAAATGTTGGGATACACTCAAAAGCAGAAGGGCATTGTGAAGAGACCTCACCCATTATTGGTTAATGATAAAATGTTTCGTTTTGCAGATTTAGCCTGGTTACTTCACTGGGTAGACGAAGTGTGCCTTAAGAGTTTCCGATGAAGAAAATTCTTCATCGTGCAACTGTGACGGTTTCAAACAGAATTCTACATAAGAATTCTGTTTGCCCAGTTAACTTGGGAATTTTTCTTACAGAAGGACGCATTTCTGAATTTCAAACTATTTAAATTAATAAAAGGTTAATGAGAAACACCTTGTAAATTGGAATCTGATAAACAATGGACAGCATAGTAATATTTTTACTGTGAAGTTAATTCACTCCCCCCCCTGTCTATTGGAAGTTACTTAGATGGAAGCAGAGAGTCCTGCGAACTTTCCATATTTTTTCTTAGCTACTTCGAGGAATAAGCGATTTTAATCATGCGACATTCCTTACATCGATTTGAGTGGGCAGAAATGTTTAGCAGCATCTCCACATTTTGCATCTATTTAACATAGTCTGAGAACGCATTAGCATTCCCTAACAAAATGGAAAACTTCGTTGTGCAGCCATCTTAAATACCGGAATAACGGACATCTTCCTCTGTACCTCACAAAAGTTCTGTTTCGTGTGTAAGCCTACTCCTCTTGATACCCAACAGACCTCAATTATTCTCTCCTGTAAAGCTGATCAAGGGCGGATCCAGCAGAGAATAATTGAGGTCTGTTGTTGGGTTTTAGGCCCATCCCATCGGTAACTGTAAGTGATATTTCGCAGTGCTGTATTGTGGCTATACAAGTCTATGTTCAAGAGTTGATGTTGTGCGGTCTGTAACCCCCGAAATAATTCTTGGGGGAACTCCCTACTCCCTCCGCTTCAGATCGGCCAACTACTACAGCCGCCATTGAACAGACCTTTAGAAATTTCTTCAGTCTATGACAAGACGTCAATCTATACCTTTCGAAACGAGTGACAAGTGGCAAAACCACTATGATGCATAGGACTTAATTGGGGATAATCATCATTCTTTAAGATCATTCCAGCGTTATTCGTAAACAGAATAGTTTTTTATGCTGGTACCCAAATTCTGGACCTCAGAGGCGGTCCCAGGTAGGGGCTATAACCACCCCTCTCTTATGATTATAACAATGTGGATTTTTTTACTTCTACATGATGAACTTAATGATTCCTGGAACATTGCTTTAGCCCCCTCCTTTAGAAAATCCTGTAACCATCTCTACTGGAGTTGTTTTCCTATGCTCTTAGTCAAATGCCAGGCTCTTTTGTTGTATTACTGTGCTTCCCCCCCCCCCAAAGAAACATGAAGGCGAAGGCTGCATCAATCCTTTGCGCCTCACAAAGATGTTTAATGCTTGTAACTCTGGAAACTGAAACCAGCAGTAATGGTAATGAAGCACATTTGCAACTTCAGTTTTCAAAGAATATGAGTAGTCTCATGTATTCAAGTTGCTGAAGTGTTCTAAATCGCATAATTTATTTGGAGTATTGTATATCATTATTACACCATTTGTAGTCCATCTCCTCTTCTACCCAACTCCAACTTGCACATTTTCTCAACTCTGCAAACAGCAACCTTCACAACGCAATTATGGCCAAACGCGTCTTCCTGAAGGAAGTTTATGAACTCTCTTATTGGCGGGATATTTATAGCCTTATCGGATCGCCAGAGAAAGGGCTGAACGAGTCCGCGAACCTGTCCGTTTCGGTGCACGCGCACCGCGTTAAGCGCCGTCTGTTTCTCGGGGAGCCCCATTACGCTAATTTTCTATAGCTTTCGACATCGCTTCGGTAGAAGTATCGATAGCCACTTGACGCGTTCGCTTTTACCCCTGGAGGGTGCGTGCAGCGTTTGACGTCACACTCGAATTTGGCCTACATTACCCGCTCGGTGATGTAAGTCGATTCTATCATCCCGGCCTCCTCTTCCTCCTCAAAGGCTCTCTCGGTGAAATATAGAGTCAACAGACGTCCGTGAGAGTGCTCGTGGTAGTGTCCTCTGTCATCGCTTACGAGGGGTTCTCGCATCGCGCGAGACAAATGAAGAATAGAATGCCTAGAAGAAAGGAGAATTAGACGAAATCTAAGTGGGCCAGCTAATTAAGTAAAAGCGCGAGAAGGAAAAGAAGAAAGAAAAAAGGAGATAAGAGAGGCCCTAGGAGGAGGAGGACACACTAATTTCGGTAACCATTTTAAAGACAAATGATAGCATTAAAAGTTTATGTCCCTAATTTTAGTTATAAGAAAATAGCGAAAGGACATTAATAAGAAGAACTTTATTACCCGAGGCACCAAGACAGCCGAGAGAGGTCATCACCAGAATAAATGTGGCCACTACGATGAGGATGCCAGAGCTGTAATTTGGCTCACAACTGAGGCGGAAACCAGCTGTTGGTAAAGGAACGATCACGGACGAAAATAACTTCTCAAAGAATGCGATGAAGAAAAATAAGGAAACGCGAAAATTCTTACTGGAAGAAAGGAAAATGCCATTTCCTTTGCGTATAATAGTTTCTTTTTGTGGAGCGAGACGCTCACATTTTTATCACCGCATCAGTCTGCCTTAATGCTCTCTTCTGTTCTTCACTCGATTGAATTCGTCAAAAGTGGAACTGTTAATTAAATGTAATAACTTTTGCCGTTTTTCATTAAAAAAAACCCAAACTATTCCGAAGCTGTGAGTGGAACACAGCAAGATTCGCTGTTGTGGTGGTTAGGATTGTGAGGATACATCCCATTGCAATTAGGGACAGCAACTTCCTCCAAGCTTTTCATAGTAGTAGTGCTTTCTATATTAATACAGACAGTGATTTGATAATGACATTATTCGCAGAAAGCTGGACAGTTAGTTCCAAGTGAGATATTCAAAGTTATTGTTCACATCAGAACAGATTTAAAACTGCGCGATCTCATATTTTCGATAGTTTAAATTATCTGCCCTCCATGTTTTCTCATATTATTTGACAGCAATCTGTTGGATTCTTCACCCGAAGTGCAAATCAAAATTCAAAGCTATTCGAGCTAGTAATTAGCGCATCTCATATTCTGGTTTTGATATGCATGCACGTTCCTTGTTTCCACTTCGACTGTCTCGCGCACACATACACACCTATTATCATCAAGCTCGCATAGAACGTTGTAGTTGTTATTAAACACAGATGCATCCTCGTTCTGTCTTAGAGTTTAATTAAATCGCCCTGCTTCGCTCTGAAATGTGACACCGTAGTGATGGTCTGGTCTATTTTCATGCACGGGCAGTCAAAGCATCGATAAGATTCTGCTGGTATGTTGTTTCGAAGTTTATGCCCACCTAATTACACGCAGTGGAATTTGCATCAGAGATGTAACATTTTTCTTTTATTCTTTTTGACCGATTCGTTGCTTCTTTCAATTTTTTTAATTAAGGAAATCATCTGTTTGAAAAACTCACGATCGGTCGCCAAGGTAGAAGTAACCTAAGACTGCAAAAATATTTGCAAAGGAAAAGAAATGTAAAGTGGTCCATCAACTGCATAAGTCCTCTAAAAGAGAAAAGTGATCGTTCAACAAGCCATATTTTCCGTGTACTTGAGCTTTCCGGCGAGGTGCCTCTCTTAAATTCGAACTGGAATTCTAATAATTTTACAACAGACTTAACTCTTGAGGTGCACTCATGAAAAATGCACGTAGAAACTCCTTTCATCATAAAATTTATTCATATAAAAATTACCAAAATGTTGAAGTTATTGGAAGAGTGGTAGCTTAAAATAACGTGGATCTCGTAGTTAAATATTCTTCCCTCAGGTAAAATATGATAGATGTTAGTTTTTACCACACAACTTAAGAGTTAACTAAACGACTTCAGGTGTTATACAGTCAAGAGAATTGTCTGGTTTATATATATAGCATAAAAAAGTGTCAAAAATGAGAGCGTTTCATGGACTATGGCTACTGATAAACAGAACAAATTCAACAGGCATATAAGTAATGGAAAAAAGGGATACAGAAAATGAACAAAATAGTATATGGAAGAAAGAAAAATAAAAAGAAATCACGGCATATGTAAAATAATATATATATATATATATATATATATATATATATATATATATATATATATATATATATATAAAGATGCAAATAAAACAGAAAAGTATATTGTCGTATAATTTAAAACCATGGTGTCATTATCAAGTGTCAACCACCAAGGTTTCACCCAGAGATGACAATATAAAGGCCCTGTTTCTGACGCGAAGCACATGCCAAGAAGTAAAGGTCAAAGGATTAAAAATTTTCTAGTAAAATTTAGAATAAATTTACGAGGTTAGGACCACAAAGGAAGAAATATGTGGAAGGATACAAATAATAGCCATGTGATTTACGGTTGACACAACACAGGAATAAAAAGAAAAAAGCAGGAAAGGAACTCGCCGCAACAGGCAGATAGTAAAATAATGCGAAACTAAACCGTACTACGGAATATATGGAACGTAGAAGACCATAGAAACCTCAAGCGAAAAAAAAAAATATGCAGTGTGGTGTGTGTAGTTAAATTCGGGATAAATACAGCTCAGAATAGTAAAAGAAATAAATAATGCACAAAGAAGCAAAGAAAGGATGCTAAAACTTTGTGAAGGATAAAAAAGGTAAATAGGAAAAATAGTTTCTCACTATGCGTTCGTAAAACTAATAGCTGACAAGAAATATAAAAATAAGGAAATAGAAAAATGAAATGTAGCAAAAACAGAAAGGCTCAGGCAGTACGTAGTCGCAAAACTCGTTCTTTTAGATAGTACTTTGAGGGGAATTCTGAAAGTATGAATCACGAATTTAAAGGCAGTCTTGTGTAATTAAGAATAATAGTATATTTAAAACAAACAAACAAATATATATATCACACAACTAAATAATTATTTGTTCATGAAAAAAGAATTATGTTATGTTTATTGCTCTGCTCAAGAGCCATCCCCTGGACAACAGTAAGCTAGAGTAGTGATATCTACATTCAAGAGTTAAGGCAGGACATGTGTCCAGAGTTACATGGATCAACATGTGTGCTTAACCTGAAAGGTGCAGTATTTGCAGAGTTTTTAATTACAGTTTTTTAATTACATACAGAGTTTTTAATTACATACATGAAATTCCAGTTTGTGGGATGCCGAAGTATCTCAATCCTGCTTTCTGACAGGGAAAAAACCATAATTGGTAAAGAACATAAAGGCGCACAGCAGCGTCTTTTCTGGCTCACGTACTCCCCTCCCCATCTTTTTTATGAGGATGTTTCAGGCCCACAAAGAATTGATGCACAAAAACTTAGATATGGTTAATTCTATAGGCCTGTGAGGGCATTTCAGCGCAGTAGTTGAAATCAGAACAAAATTCATACACTTTATCTTAATTCGATTTTGATCATTTACAGACTTTCTGCTCTCATTGAAACCGCGACTCACAACTGAGGCTTAATCCCTAAGTTGAATATAAGCCGAAAACATGCTCAGTCTTCAGTGAGAGTATAGGAAAGGCTTTGCATTCGATTCCTGGCAGGATAAACGGAACTTATATGATATTTTCCCATACCGTAGCCAAGTTGATAGATCTCAAAAAATTCTTTTCCAGGCGCACTTTGTAGGAGCCAAACAAACTCCTGTATATAACGACAAAACCCAAATTGCAAGAACATCATTGGAGGTGCAGCAAAGCGAACTTTAGAATGTCCGGGAAATGAGGAACTGACGACCTTTCAAGTTGATCTTTGATCGTGAATAGGATAATTGGTCTGTGATGAAAGAGGTTGCTTGTCACGGGTCGAAGTTGAAAGGCTAGGGAAGGAAAGCTACCTATCATTATTGTATTTTAGTTGAGTTGATTTTATCTCTTACAATCATCTGTGAACTGTATATATAATTTAAGTAATGTTATTCAAATGAATTGTGCATTGAACATGATCTGTAGCTTCTGCCAGTAGAATATCAGGATACATTCAGTAAATTTAAATTAAAATAAACTTCTTCTGCGAGCCTTAGTAAGTAATAGTTATAAATCAAAGGTAAGAATGGATACAATATAAACATAATGGATCACTTAGGAACACTACAAGTTAAGAATAGATAGTAAGCTTGATCATGTCGTCATAATCCTGTTGTGTAATGCCCTAAATAGATGGCCAAAGTCCGTTGACAAGCCAGCTTTAAGTTGTCCGCCATGTCTGAAATTTTGTTGATGAAATTAGTAATTTTCCCTTATGTGTTGTTTGGGGATTTGAAAGGTAATTTGTTGCAGTTAGTACTGCCGTGATATGAATGAAGAAACCGTGCAAGAATTTTGGAAAGTAAATATGGCCCAAGAGGATTTAGAAGAGTAATTTCAGAACGGAACCTTCTGAGCTGGACACACAGACAGACTACAGTGGAAGCGACTTGCTGTAATGCTCGCAGTGGTAGCATATCAAGCCCTACAAGCCAGTAGTGGACGTAACTTGCACCCACTGTTTCCTGGCAACGCTTTTCACATTCAATGTTAAAGTGAGGTTCCACACTGGGAGTTCCAAAGTCGGTGAGGGCACGACTGGTGGTTTGCATAGGAGTAAGGAGAATTGTGGATTCCAGAACATCCAGGTTGATAGAAGGTGCCTAGATTTTTGCAGTATTAGAAATTTCCCTCGCATATTCCTTCTAGATGTTTTAATAAATACTCTTATTAAGTCGACTTCCTGTTACATGTTGCAACAGTTTCTTTAGCTTCAAAATATGCCTTACTTTAAACTACATATTCTGTCTACAAGAAATATCAGCTGTGATGACCATTGCTTCTCTTTCTCCTTTGCTATACACAAGTGTAACTTTTTAGTTCTCAGTTAAAGTACGCACAGTTGATGTTAATTAAAAAGCGTTTATCTACATACCATTTCGTAATTCTTAGTCCGCGGTTATTTTCTGTTTCTGCATCGTTATTAAAACTGTCCATATTTCTTGTTCTTTTTGGTCACGTGTAATGATTTATGTTTTTTCTCCACCCCTTTGCAGATTACGTCAATTAGCGTACAAATCGCCATTACAGTAATGTGTTAAGCTACGGAGTGCTAGGTTTTGGCAATCACAGCATATCTGGTCATTAACTGAAGACTGATGTCCTTCATTTTGCTAAAGCTGGTGTGGGTGATGAATAGTTTCCTCAGACATGCCGTTTCTCATCAAAATTTAATCCAAAATTCGTGACTCCATTTAAACAATCTCATACGTTGTGTGTGTGATGGAAGTCTGCCCATCTATTTATCTTCCTTTTACAAGCCCTCAAAGAGCTTAATGCACCTTAAAGTTCCTTCTACTCTCTTTCAGCGAATATAATAATGTTTAGCGAGTGCTGGATTACATTGCCGCTAATTTTATATTCACCATTTCTCCCCTTGTGGACAATGCTCCAGTATTGTACAACGAAATTTCCCTTTCTAAGATGCCCAAGAGTATACATTTCAATTCCTCTTCTTAGCGGTTTAAATTTTTAACATTTGTAAAGCGTAAAACTTCCAAAATTTGCATAAAGATTTCACGAAAATGATGTTATGAGAATAACGCGATTCCTCATCATTTTCTTAATGTTACATATGTAATTACTGCTGAATACGTAACTTTATTTTCTTCACTAATAACCACATAACAGTGATGATTCTAAACACCTCACACCATCCCGAGCTACTTTAATATTCTTACGAAGTAATTTTTCGCATTTTATGTGCTGACAAGTTTATTCTGTTTCTTTCCAAAATTTGTATTCAAAGGTATTTAAAACGACCTTATAAAATTAAAAAAAAAAAAAGAAAGAAACAAAAAAGCAAATCCACGTTCTTTAAGCAAAGAGCATAAATAAAAATTTAACGCTTTTTACTCTCATCTAGTTAAAATTTATTGCCGAAAAGCAGTTTATTTTTATCACCTGTACAAAGCTCATCCTTCCAGTGGTGTTAATTGCCTCTGACTTTGTTTTCAAGATCTCCATTCCGGTTTATCGTAGCTAGAGCTTTTGGAAAGAGTAGGAAGAACACGCGCAAAAAAATAAGATCATTTTGAAATACTCCTTCCAGACATTTCATGGCACAAAGTAGAAAATTAAAAATAATAGAAAACATTCCTCATTAAGACCAATACGCGAATATTCTAACAATCATTGAAACTCGCTGAAGGGCTAAAGAGAGAGAAAAATACTCTGAAATGACTTCGATTATGAACTTCGTTCAAATGTACATCATTAATACTTCGCTGGATGGTAGAGACTTGTTAATATTTAACAAGCCAATGTTATTAACAAGCGCTTAAGAGCTCTCTCTTCTCTGTATTTAAGCCTACGAAAAATGCCTAATTGGCATATCTATAAATAGCAGCGTGCTTATTTGGATAATTCAGTAATTTATGTAAGTCTGCTCATATTCATTTCAGTTATTGACTGCAAAGAATTATCAGACAAAACCCCCTTTCTTATTCTTTAGTTTACCACTCACATTTTTCTATTTTACCGCTCACAATAATTAGCCTTCGCAGTAATACAGGAGTTACCATTAAGTGTCCGAGTCCTGTCAACGCAGAAAAGTTTTAATGCGCTTTGTCTTTTATTATTTTTATTTTTTTACTGCGTGGCCGGATTAGAAAATATCGGTTGAGGGTTTCGTGGTTTTTCATTGACGTCAAAGCATGTAACCCGACTATAGACATTTTATTGTATATACAATATAATACCTGGTGGCCTTAGTTTCTTTGGTACAAAACAAAGTGAATAAATTATAATTTTAGCTCCCCAAAAGTGTGGTTTAAAGTTTGAATATATTATTTTGATGTCGCAGAGTTTCTTTGATTTTTGGGGAATAATATTAAGATTAAAGACACAGTCTAAGTCATTAAGAGTTTAATAAGAATTTCATATTTTTCAGCTTGAAAAGCGGAATCAGAGTAGCACCATAATTTAACGTCAAGCAGCCACTGAGAGAAGTACAGTGGGCGGACAGAAATCATGGGATACCTACCTAACGGGTAGAGCCACCTTTTTCCCGGATAAGGGCAGTCACACGGCCAGGCATTGAATCCACTAGTTCACGAAAGCGTTCTACAGGTATTTCCACCCATGCTTGCTGCACCGCTGTCCATAATTCCGTCACGTTCCTGGGTGGAAGGTCCAAAGCCCGAACGGACCTTTCCACAACATTCCAAAGATGCTCAACAGGGTTCATGTCCTGTGAACGGAGAGGTCTTTCCATGGTGGTAAAATCTGTGGAATGCTCTTCGAACCATGTTCTAGTCACCACTGCTCTGTGGGGATGCGCATTAGCCTACTGGAAGAGTCTGTTGCTGAAGGTTATCGTGCACAGGGTGCACGATAACCAAGAAGGGATTCAGATGGTTTGCAAAGATGGACACGTAACCTGGACTGTTCAAAAATGCGTCTAGACGTACCAGAGGTCCCAACGCGTACCAGCTAAACACGCCCCAGACCATTAATATCTATATATATAGATGCATGCTTTTTTACATATTAATAGTCTGGACCGACCGTCCAGATGCCTGAACAGTTCCTTGTTAACATGACAGGTGCATAGTTTCGTGCGGTTTTCGCCAGATACGCACCCTCCCGTCCGCTCGAAATAACTGTAAATGGGACTCATTGGACCAGGAGACCCGTTTCTAATCATCCAAGGTCCAGTGCCGATGTTCTTTCGCCCAGTTTAGGCGTAGAATCCTGTGTCGTGGTTGTTAGCAATGGGGCTCTGGTAGATCGGCGGCTCACATAACCTATTGCAGCTAATGATCACCTGATGGCCTTGGTGGGGACGTTTCTGGCACCTCTCTCGTTGAAGTCGGCGGTTATTTGTGCCACTTTCGCTCTCCGGTTGGCTGAAACAATGCGAGACAGACGTCGACGGCCATGTTCATCCACCACCTTTCTCTGCCCACAGCGCTGTCCACGATCAGATGTTAATCCGGAAATGGCGTATTCCCGATACACTCTTGATACTGCCGAATGAGGGTTGTGTAATTTCTGTACCACTTCCGCGATAGAGTGACTCATGCGTCAGGCAACCACTATCATCCCTCTTTCAAAGTCGGTTAATTCATGACGTTTATCCATACTGACATCGAATTACCATCTACGTGAATGCGGTGTGCTTTATATATCTGCCAAGCGGTGGATTCGTCCACTAGCGAAAGGAGTGACAGCGTCACCTCGCCTAGGAACCAGGTATCCCATGAATTCTGTCCTTTCAGTGTACGCCTTTCTGGAGCTGGAGCGAGCTGCTAAAGAATTCCTGAGGATTTTTTTTAATCACAACGCGCGCACATTAAAACTAAATGTCGGTCGTCGATGTCTCATGAATGTTCGGTTTCCAGTATTCTAGTTATGGTTGCTCCTATTATGAACCTATTCCGTAGTAAGTACACCACACAGGTTTACAACGAACCACGTAGAAACTGGTTGTATCCCTTTCTTCTAGTTTGGCAATAACAATAACCACAGTAAAACCGGTTCTGTCGATTTACATTTATTTCAGTTTCTTGCTGCTTAACATTTGTTGTGAGTTCATTACAGATGTGTTAAGCTTGACCACAATTTCTGTTCATTTCGATGAACTTTTCTTATATGAGAAGTCGCTCCAACTGAGAAATTGCACGAACGAGGAACCACTGGCAGAAACATCAGTGGGGGGAGTGTTCTGCTCAAACTAGAAATATTTCAAGCGGACAGGCAAGGAATTTGTCCACGACAGTTACAATAAATATTACAAGCGTAATAATATCTGTAATTGTTTCGGAATGTTGTACTAAAGCCATATCAGTGGGACCAGCTATTCACCTGAAACACTCCATTCGCAGTGGAACCTTGTTTATCACTTCTCACGAGACTCCACTTCAACTCGCCTGTTTCATAACGATAAATTGGCCAACCAGTATTCCGAGTTGTTCGCCACGTTAATTCGCATCACCTACGCAAATGCATGTCGCGCCTATGCTATAATCAACCTCACTTCATTGCCATTAGCGATAATTGCCACAAGCACGTTGACACGCACATCTACAAATCAAGGATGTGTTTAGTTTGCTTCCATCTCACCTTTCAGCAATTCCAAAGTGATCGATAGTTGAAAGTTTTGATATCAACTTCTGCAGTTTAACGTTCCAGTGGAGTTTAAAAAAAAAACAATAATTACGTTCTCTACAGAGGTATTTTATGTTTGTGAGGATTGTTCCTGAACGTTTAGATGTTTTTTATTGTTAATTCTTGGCTCATCTCCCAGATGAGAAATATGACGATTGCTATTAATAATGCGTCACCCATCTTGATTTTCACCACGATTTGGATGAATATTTCTGTTTTTCTTCGAAATTTATACTTTAAATAATTCCATAGTGTCTATCTCACTATATGTAGTTTAATTTCTGGTTTGAAGCATCTTTTTAAAATATCCATTTTTCCTCTTTGTTAAATTACGCTTAAACACTGTTATTGTTCAGCTGAACTTTTTTTAATTGCAGTTTCTTTTGGTTTCTTTAATTTTTTCATCTTTCTACTATATAAGATGCGCATCCTCCCTGAAGCTTAGTCTGGGTGATCCTAAGCTTCAGGGAGTATCACCTGAAGCTTAGTATCATTGCCATCTGCTAATCGTTTGGGGAACTTTGGGTTCCAGTCCCTTCGCAGTCTTGAGTAACTTCTAAAGTCCTCTTCAATCGAGTTCATATTAGCCGATCTCAGGATAATGGAGTTTAATGAGGTAGCCATCCGAACCTGAACATATAATTTTCTTCTGTCTTCCTTCTTGCAAAGTCCAAGCTCAAGTCTCATTGATTATGGGGGCGTAGAACTAATGGAGGACCCACATTCAGAAATGATTTAAACGATCTCAAAGAGCAGACGAATTAGCCTTAGGACACACACACACACCTGTTGCGATGCTAACCTAATAATTTTATTAAAATGGTTCGTTTAAAATATTTGCGATGTCGAAATTAGACAAAGCATCGTCTAATTTCGACATCGCACGCCACTTCCAGTTGTGTGTTATGTTTTGATTTCAAGATTCTGCCATAAATTTTTAAATGTGCTTATTCTTACTTCTCTGTTAAGTTTCTCTATTTACCTGACAAATTAAATGCCAAGAAGCCTTCAAGATGAGATGGTGACAAAAGAAATCTGCTAACAGAATAAATGTTGCATGAAATGAAAAAGGCATTTTTGGCCTGCCATAATTATACGTTCTCATTTTAATCATATTCTCTACGTAATTGAATGAAAGCCAAGTATACCTTAATGTGTGTTTCGTGGGATCACCTGACGTCACTCCAATGCGTAATCCTTAGAAGCGATGCTCCTATTTTCGCTTCCTTACATGGTCTTTGGATGCCAAACTCCAACCAACCAAGGAGATTGTAAATATCTCAATGTCAAAAAGCCACTTTAAAAAGTGGTCTGTTGTTTGTTTCTTAGGAAAAATTCTTCTACTTATTATAAAATGTACTGTCACTTAAATGATTTTAACTTAACTAAGTTTAACTTAAAGCTAAATGACATGCAGTGATCATAGTCCAGGATAATTGAAATCAATCCACAAATATTAAAGAGTATGATACCGAAGATTTTTTAATAATTGCAATGCAAAATGCACAATTCCGTTTTCATGAATTTGATTGCGTTTCTTCAAATTATTATTGAAATTAATTCTTTCAAATCAGCTAATCCCGATCATGGATTAGGATTTAAAAGATATTTTAATGTATCGTGTTTAGATTATGAGAATCGAATTTTAAGAAATATAGATTTCTGTATTTTCAGTGATTGAGCTGTCCGGTCTGAACCCGTATGTGTATCTTAAACTCTGAGCACGCTCATACGCGATATCACTGAATTGTAATACATCATTCCTTTCTTCTGAACAGTAAATCTTACATAGAGAGAATAAAGTTCTAGCTATTAGAAACAGTTACGATAAATGTCAGTGACAGCACGATGCAGTAAGTACTTCATCTATCTCGCGGAATTAAATCTGTGGGCATCAAACCCAAAGTTTTTCTAGCAGCCAACCGTTGCTTTCATGAAAACTATAGACTTTCCGAGTAAAGTTATCGATAAAAATACCCACCACGATTTATGTGGTCCTAAATGACAATGCCCACCACTACCAGCAAATGACAGAATGATATATGACTGAGTTCCTACTCTTTGCTGGTTCTACTCAGTTATCTTCCTTAGGTGGATACTTAACAACAAGCGACCTCTACCGGGAAATGATTAACTGAACGTAGTCTCAGGTGCGTTTGAAATGTCTTCTTTCGGAATAAAATATACTCCAACAGAGAGTGCATTCTTATTTGGGCCAGATTTGCAGTTCTCTACTCTGTTCACTCTAATTTTAATACTGAGATAAACAAATGTACTCCACCGAGTAACGCTCTCATTATTCAGCTGCCCAAATACCACTGTTTTGTTTAGCAACTGATTAATGAGAGCTTTAGTCGATGACGTGTATTTCTTTGTCAGGATTAGAGTGAACAGATAAGTTAAAGAACTTTTTTCAAAGTGCGAAATCTAGTCTATAGAAGGGAGAAAAATCAGGCGGCTCAAGATCATCCGTTAGGCCTTCTCTTCCATACCATGAAAGAGTGGAAAGCCCAATGAGTGTCATTGAACCGCCTGTTCTTTATCCATGATATATAGTTAATTTCTTAAAACAAAAGTCTGTTATTTCATATAATAATATAATAAAATTCTTTAATAAATTAACTGGTATACATTTTTGATTCACTGCACAGATAACCAGAGGAATCTTACAGAACATTCACTATACAAGTGACTAATCACGAAAGTACAAAGTTCAGCTACAAATTAACCATTAAAGACAAAAAATGTCTGAACAGGGTATTAATCTTAATAAAAAAACAAGACTGCAAATTAAGCATAATATAAAATGACATCGGCATACTAGGACCGGCACTTGCAAACCAATCCTTTACATACATTAAGATAGCCCAAGATGTCATCTCGATATGACTTGTCAATCGACCATAGGTCCGAGTTGATGTTGAGCGAGTTAAGAGTGTCCAAAATCACATTTGAGAAGTGTCTATTGAAACTCTGGAGCCTTGAGCACAAAGAGGAGGTACTGCGAAGGTGTCTTCCTGGTAAACGCCAACCAACCGTGTTCCAGATGCTCATATGATCATGTTTAGATGAACACAGATGAAGGAACGCCTTTATTTTCTGCACGTGGGCTCTGTGTATTGCAGGTTCGAGCATAGTAGAGATTTGGATGTCGTGTAGATATGGTGAGACCACCTGTTGGCCCACTTCAGCACCCAGAATTCTAGACCCCATAGTTTCTTGAGGCTAGTGGAGGTGCGACCTACCAAACTTCCACGGCATAGGAGATCACGCTACTGAAATACGTTTCGAGGTATTTCCAGATTATTTGTTTATTGTGAGTTCGGCATAAATCTATTTTCATTCTCCAGAAGACTAGGAAGGCTTTAGCATGCTGGGCTTGGATTTGTTGTTTAAAAGTGAGATTCGCGTCTAAGATTACCCCTAGGAATTTGACGCTGTCTGTGGGAGTCAGAACCTTTCCTGTTAATTCCGGAAGAAAGGCATCAGCGGATGTCATGCGACTTGGATAAAAGATGAGATAGCTTGACTTCTGGGGATTAACTAAAAGGCCAAAATATTTGCATATTGGCAGAAAGTATTGAGGTAGTTGTTTAAAGTTTCTAAGAAAGTTTGTGTTTCTTGTGGATCAACAACCTGGCGTTTGCATGGCAAGTAACACACAATATCATCAGCATACGACATTGAAACTGGAACTTGACCCATAAGTGGAATGAATATTGCAGCGAATAGCAGAGCTGAGAGAAAACTACCTTGTGGGATTCCTACTTCTGCGCTTTTACGGACTGTGCTGTTATTACGTGTGAAGTGAAGCATTCTCCTACGTAAGACTTTGGAGGAGCTTGAGAGTATTGTCGGATATACTGTAGAAACTATTAAGTAATAGTTTCTACAGTATATCCAAATCACACCCCTCCTATTAAGGAGGGGTGTGATTTGGACTGAGTCGAATGCAGATTTCATGTCCAGAAAAATGGTGTGTAGGTCCTCATTGTCATTCCAGGCGTGAAGTATTTTCTGCGGTAAGGACGGTAGACAGGTTATAGTAGATCTATTCGGCATGGCATAATGGGTATGATCTGGCCTATGCACAAAGACTGCGAGTACAACGTCATTATAGATGCACTTCTCGAGGCATTTCAGCAAGGGAGAGGCGATTGATATTGGCCTGAAGACCGCAGGTGTTTTCGGATGAACCTTTTTTGGAACTGCCACGACTCTGTAAGTCAACCAGCTTTCAGGCGCCAGTCCCTGTTTGAGTATTTTGTTGTAGAGGTGGGTGAACCCTCTGCTGATGAAATAGGAAGCAATTTTGAGACTAAAAGAGGTATTGAGTCAGCTCCTATGGTAGACTTGTCAGGTAGTGAGTTTATTTCCATTAGCTGTTCTTCGGAAATTTCGATGTTTGCTGGTAGTTGAAGAAACGTTGAGCACTTCATTCCAAGGATATACTTCAGACACTCTGTAATCTCTCTTAAAACGCAGCACGTGGTCACACCATTCCTGGACATCCAAAGCTATGGGGATGCAGGTATGACTTGTTGACCACACACGTTTGCCTCTGGATAGCCGGCCGTTCATGGAAAGTGTCAATAGCTGATTGTTTGATGTTCTTGAAATTCATCCTTGCTTTGGAGAATTTGGCATATGATTCTTCTGAAGGCGACTTCTTGTAGGAGGCCTGGGCTGCCTGTTTTTCCTTGAAGGCCTCAGTCAGGAGGTCATTCCACCATGGCTTCGAGTGGGGGCTAAAGATGCAAGTTTGTACATTGCAGACCTTGCAAGCAATGAATTCCATCCATCCATCCAGGCCGACCGGGCTAGCCGAGTGGGTAAAGTACCTACCCGGCAACCCAAAGTGTAAAGTGTAAAGTGTGTTTAGGGTCAAACGGCACCAGGGGTTTCCCCCATCTCCGCGTTGCTTTCATTGTGAGTGAACCAGTTCGCTGGGAAATGCCAGAGATTTAAAAGTGTATGGATATTGTATATGTGTAATGTCATGTACCGTTGTTCATCTGGTCGTTTAGCCGCTGGACCCCTACTGAGGCCCAACGTTGCCCCACTTTCGCCCCGTGGAGGCAGACCAGGAAACACCAGTAGACTAAGATTTACTCTGGCAGGTCCTGCCGCTTAATTTCCTGAGATTTCGGCGGCTAGGACCTAAAAAAAAAAAAAAAAAAAAAAAAAAAAATATATATATAAAAATAAAAAATAAAAAAAAATAAAATAAAAAGAGGAAATGAAAGTTAAAAAATAAACTAAGATATATATATATATATATATATATATTTTTTTTTTTATTTTGGTAAATTCTATGGGGAATAACGCTAAATTTTTGAAACGCTGAGTGTATGGGCGAAAAACGTAATTTGGAGATGATTAAATCAATTCCGATGTGTAGGGCATTCGCTTGCGTATGTGCAGGTAGAGTGGGTGGGGAGACTGAAGTCTGGGGGGAAAAGACAGAAGTATGGAGTCGAGAGAGGAGGCAACTCCAAGTCACAGTGGGGCATGCCCATGCCGCACCAGAAGGGAAAGTGGGAATGGTGAGAGGGGGATGAGACAGTAAGACCGTCTCCCCCCCCACCGGGGATATGGGTATTAAAGATGAAGGAGGCTAGGGTGCCCTCTTCAATTCGCCAAATGGCGTTTGGCAGCTGTGCTGCGTTAAGTCTCTTTTCTTCAATATTGAGCCGGTTTCAGTCCAGTCGCTCATGGGGTAAGCGCCGTCCTTGTGTTTTTCACTCACTTGTCTCAAGGTTTTTCTCTGTAGTAACTCTGTTGGATAGTATTTTATGGTCTTGTACAGTTTAACTTGTGGTGATATTTCTTCAGACACGATTTATGGTAATTAGCAGTTTTCTCCTCTCGAAGAGGTCCTGCGCATATTGAGAAAGTGCTCTGTATTCCTCTTCTGTGTCAATGAAGTGGGATTCCAGTCCTTTCGGAAGGTAGTGTATCTTTGTGATCAGGATGCCTCTGAGATCTTCGTATTCTGGGCAGTCGTAGACCAAGTGGTTCCAGTTCTCGATCTCCCCACATGTGCAGTTGGGGTCCTCAACAAGGCAGAACCCGAGCAGCTTCTCCTTAAAGGGACCATGACCAGTAAGGAGCGAAGTCAAATGCTTCCCCGGAAAGTACCAGGCTGGTTGCTTGGGATATATTTTGCTGAGGTTGGGAAGGAATTTTCTTGTGATTTCTCCTTTTGTTGTATCGGTCCATCTTTGTTGCCACTCCCGAAGTAGGTAAGCCTGTAATCGGACTTTTTCTGTTTTTGTACTACTCGCTGGGTCAATTATGAAATCCTGGAAGGTGGCAGCAACCCCCCTGGCATGCAGGAAGAGCAAGCCAGCTTTTACAGTCTCCAAATCGAGGGGGAGCGCTCCAGCAAGCACCTGCAACGCTGGTGTGCTTACTGTTCTGCATGCTCGTGTGGTTGTTAGTAAAATGGTCCTTTGTATCGTATCCAGAGTTCTCCTATTGACTACAAGCGTCGTTTTGCTGTACCACACTGCAGCAGCATAAGTTATCGCAGGGATGAAGGTTGCCTTATAATACAACATTAGTGCTGTGGTCGCGGGTTCGATTCTCGCCTCGGGCTTGGATCAAAGTACTGCAAAAACCTTGGGAGGTGCAATATGGCCACAGAAGCCGATGCGCCAACAACTACCAAATCAAAAAAAAAAAAAAAAAAAAAACCATCCATCCATTTCGAAAGCCAGTAGGCAGCCTCATTGATGTTAAGCTCTGCCCGTATGTTCCATGGGTAAAGTTGAAAAAGGGTACTAACTTTTCAACGTCGATGTATTTAGGATTGTACACTGTCCTGACGTGTTTGTAGCTTGTACTGGCGAATGTTCCTCCTTAGATGCCTACAGTGATATTCTGGCAGTGATGAGACGGGAGGAAGTTATCGGTTATAGTCAGGGTTTCTTTTACGGAAGAGTTTGAGAAGATGCGCTGAAAGGTGGCATCACCATGTGAGGGAGGAATATCAATAAGACCAATGCCAATTTCCGACATGTTCAATGACAGTGTATCTAGGAGCTTCTTTGTTGCTGGCAATGGTAGGTTAAAATCTCCGAGGATGATATAAATACAACGTATTATTTATTCCATTAATTAATTCGGTAGTTTCGTTATTTCCTGGATGTGATGGCCCTCCACGCGATGTTCTACATCGTGTGGAAAGGACTTTTGTTCACTTCCTCTCACCAGCCGAAATTAAAGATTACTTTCCATCAGTTGGTGAAACTTTTATAAAGTTATTTCACATAGTAGCTGAGCTACTCGGTGTCGAGTGTGGTTTCATGGTAGGTTGTAATTTCAAGGTAATTTAAATGGTCGCTAGTACGCTCCATTGGATTGCTGTAGTCTCAAAGCAACCATTTTCTTTCAGAAACTCCAGTTTTCATTCAGAAAATAAATTAGAACGTACACGCAGTGCGACCAGCCTCAGCGCTTTACCAAAATTAAAAAAAAAAAAAAAAAAGATCTCACTTGGCTCTTACAGAAAAATCCCAACTCACGCAGTTTGCTTCGCCCTTATAAAACTAAATGGAATACACTTAGATGTCAAGTAAAGTTGAAATGACTACTGTATACACTGGTTTTCAAAATTAGTTTCCCAACTTGTGGTTTGGTTGCCAGTGTGAGTGTACTCATTTGATGAATTATTTAAAACGAGGCCTTGATAGATAATTCAGCCGATTCTTGTTTAAACTTTGTTCAAGCCTGAGGTTTTTTCTGGTTGGACTTGAAGCAAGGTATCGGTTGCTTTGTGAAAAAGTACTAAATTCCTTACCCCCTTTGTAAATAGTGTATTTTTAACTTACGCCTTGAGTCAGAATAGATATACAACAAGAGTCAGTTTTAAGACTCTCTCTCTTTCTACACGGAACCAAACTTTAAAACGCTGTTCTTTAAAAATATTCTCAAACCCTGATCTGCTTTTGCTAAATGTTTTGTTTCAATTTTTTTAAATGTCAAGAATTGTATTTTAAAATTAATCTGTACATAACTACAAACCGATGAAAATATAAGATTTCATAGTAAACGTTTATATACCAAGCCGTTAGAAAAGTTCTTTTTAACAAATTTCGTACGTTCAAAAAGTCAGTTTATTTTAAAAATTTATTAAATAGTTCGCAGCAAACACTGTTATTACTAAGGGGTTCAGAAAAAAAAACTTTGGGTACCTTTGGTATAAATATCGTGTACTGTGAAGACAGACCAATAAAACGGAAGATATAAAAACTGAAAGAGGAAACGTTGGAAGAGATTTACAACATTTTCAGAAAGTTTCTTGCTTTATGGCAAATACTACGGAAAAGTTTTATTTACGAATATTGGAACTTTGGCAGACTGACTTGATTGGAGCTGGACATTGCGTCACTGATGATCCTGACTCAGTTACATAAATAAGTTTACAATCAACGCGACTGTCGTGGATGGTGGTTCAGATACTTTATTCTTCGTGTATCTCGATAGGGGAGTGAAGTCGGGTTACTAAACTTTATTGGATATAAATCCTGTATGTCGCGATTGGTTGGCTGATTGTTTATGCTAATCTAAGGGCTAAGCTGTCAGTACTGCTCGACTTCTTGCAAGAGTTTTTATATGGACTCTTTGAAGGGTTGCTCGGTCATTCTTTGAAAGTGATTTATTTTCTTTTCTGCCAAGCATGTATAATGAAATGTATCTGCCAAAAATACTCCTCAAATGGTATGGTTCCATGTGGACAGACCACTTGCATATTACATTGTGTGCCCCTTTAAAATCGTTCATTGAAGATCATTTGTATGCATTACTGTCAGCGTTAGAGATCAGTACGGTATTGGGGTAGGGTGGTTAGGGTGAGGGGGTAGGAAAGAAAGTAACTCATGTACGATGTATGTTTATCATCGTCTTCACAAGTAACAGAGCAACGCTCCCTGTACTAATCTAAATGCAGCCTATTCATCATTCAATTTTTATCCCTGTCTCCATTATCAGCTGACATCACTTCATGAAGATTAACCATTCCCCCCACGTCTTCGTGTTCTTCTTTATTCGAACTGCACTCGGCGTGGAAAAAAATACGCGGAACTCTATGCTCGCACATCGTATCGGAAAAGGGCTATTAATCAAGTCGATTAAGACGCAGAAACGACGTGATTAACCCGCCTGTTACAACGATGAGAAACGTTACTTGGAGTTAATGTCTTGATAAGATGGAGTATTTGGACGATTGCCAACCTTCTAAGGACTTATATTATGTCTAATAGCCTCTATAGCCCTTTATGTTTTTTTTTCCCTTTAATTAATTTACAAACCATTTTCCCCGATATATTTTGCCATTCAGAAATCGCTTTTATATCTAATAAAGAGGTTATTAGTGCCATCTGGTGCTCACCAATAGGCTCATATGTCCATTCTCCATAGAGTTATTAACCGCAGTGGATAATAACCATTATTGTAAAGAGCGTTTTGTTTTTCTGCTTTTAAATCATTTATCCTATTCTTAATGAACACTTTACATTTTATTAGCAAACTTGGTCACAGATGAGAATAATATCAAAGTATTTAGGGCCTGTTGGAATTAAAGTATTTCTCCTTCGCACTGAAAATATTCATAGCAGGCGCCTTTAATGTACAGCACAGAAATCTGGTTTCAAAACATAAAGATGATATGCAAATTAACGCAGGCAATTATTTGTAAACGGTTTTTTCTGGTAGAAAAGCGCAGTTTTTATTCTGGAATCAGGAGGTTGAAGTCCTGGGAAATATTGTTGAGAACTAGTTGGATTCCTCCTATTATCTCTTGGCCTTTGTTGCATCTTTTACCTCATTGCGTGCCCTAATCTACTAGCGAAGTCGTGTCACCTAGAGTATGACAGTACAATGCTTCTCAGCTAAAGGGAACTTTCTTTTGTGTACGTAGTAAGTTGCAGCAAGGATTTTGCATTTTCAGGTTTGTGAACTGCTCAATTGTTTTGTAAAAATCGGATCAGTTTTTGATTTGCAATAACCCTTTCCCTAAAATAACTAGTGTGCAACGGGCGCATAAATTACTGGTCTTGTGATGAACGTTGACGAGATCAGGCATTTAAGCAAACAAAACATTTATTCACAGGTTAATATGAACAAAATTATATCACACTATCTTCATATACTGCCTAATCATTCACAATCACATTTGACACCGTTATCTCAGGGAGGGACAATTCCTAACTTATTTTGGTATTGATTCTGAACCTTTCTTAATAAAAGAACATTTTATTGAAGCGAAAATGAGGCTGTAGTTGCACACATCCTGCTCTCTGACATCACTATGAATGCGAGAAGACAAGGGCGCTCAAAATAAAGGAAGAATATAACTGTCAATTTGTATATCGACTATTTAGAATAAAGTTGTATTAGGTTTTTGAGAAATTATCGATGTAAGCTTAACGAGCAAGATGAGTTAATTCGTTCTCCAGAATCATTCACCCATCAGTGGGAATCACGTGTTGACTATAACATAAACATTAACAGCTTCAAATAAAACTACGAATCTTAGTATCCGAGGATTTATAAATAATAATTATGGGCCTCCCATATACATTCATCCCTACTTAAGCATTATATCGCTTTCTTTCTCATTTGCATCAATACAGCCGTTCACTCTGCTGTACTCCTTAAAATATCAATAATCCGATTGAACTTACCGAAAATTTAATTCACCTCCGATCCTTTTTAACTGCTGCTTCGACTGTGGCGATTCGGTCTTCCACCAGGCACAAGTTGATTTGCTCCTGGAGAGCTTGGGCCGGCAACTACCTGATGTGTACTGGTTTCTTGTGGATTGTTCTCCTTTCTTCTCTTTTTTCTGCTCCGTGCATCGCCTTTTAAATGGACGATTGTTTTTGTTTATTCATTAAAGTGGATCCATCCTCGGGATCCAACCGTTTAATTGATGCTCTAATTTATGAACTGTATTAAGCGACAATTGGTTTCCAGATAATGACGTTCTGTTGTTTTCCGAACTATGTTTTATTCCTTTCCAAGGCAATTCTGGACAGTATTCTAAAAGGTAACCAATAGCACTCTCTACAGGCGATTAAGCGACTCGTGTTATATCCAGTGGCCCAAAGGCGTTTTCCATGCTTTGAAATGTATGACACGGTTTTCAAAGCCTCCTTATGTAGACCTTGTACCAAAGTTTAGTTATATCCAGTGATAAAAATAGATCAAGTTAAGACAATGAATTCTATGATTTTAATGGGCGCAGATTTTCTTCATAATTAAATTAATGAATTTGTTGAAAGAATGAAGAACCACGACAGAATTCCTTAAAAATCATAAAGCTGAAGTTTCCTATTCAGTAAATTTTAATTCCTTCAAGGCCAAGGATCTTGGCACAGTGTTGTTAGTCTTGGGCTTGCAGCTCGAAAACTTCGAGAATCTCGACAGCGTTTTGATGAATGCAAACAGTGCCTTTAATTTGCTATGAACATTACAACACGATTAGATAAACTCCATGATTAGAAATTTTGTAAACATAAATGAACTAAAGTATACCATTATTTTAAAAATTTACAACAGGTACTATTAAATTGTCCACTGAAGCCTTCTCCCTTCCATTTCCTTTCTCATGATCAAATTCTACCATTTTAACTGTCCATTCGTCTCATATTTCAGCTTCCTGTTTGCAAGTACAGCATTGTACTTGGAAACAGGAAGGTCTTGTATAATTGCCTTTTGATGAACACACATTTGTAATATTTTGATCTATAAAAATTCGGAATTTGTACAACAAGGCATTCTTTAAAGTACTGAACAATTTACAAAAAAAAAAATTTCAATCTGGCACTCGTTTGACATTTCTCTCTTTATACGATGCTTGAAGGACTTTCTTTATCCTTTCAATTGTTTTTGAGTCCAGCAGGATTTGAACTGCACAGATAAAGCAATCATCTTAATTTTTACAATGGAACAAACTTGGCGTTGCAATGAGTGCCCTGGTATCGTACAAACAGATGCCCTTGCAGAAAGGTCAATTGTTCATTTTTTTTTTAAAAAGATGGCTCTGCTGTGTGTGTGTGTGGCCTAGCCCTAGACGTTATTTTATATTTTATCTGTCCCTTCTTTCATTAAAAAGCAAAAAAAAAATTTTTTTTCACATCCTGAGGTTGAAATAAAGTGAAAACTGAATAAATCGTGCAGAAGACATTTCATAATAATTATAGAGAATTGAATAAAGCGTGGGCGCTTCCATCAAAATAATTTAAAAAAAAAAGCTGCCTACTTGCCCACTAGCTGTGTTGGAACATTACTTTTGGAAAATATGAAACGATTATAACTTAACTCTAATATTAACCTTCAATAAAGAATGATGGCAGAAAGTATATTGATCAACCAGAGCCATCGAAAGAGTGTCGACCAGTGAAAATAGTTTTGTACTTGAATGGTGCACGAAATCCTAAGGAAACTGGAAGCTAAACAACGGACGTTCCTTACATTAAAGAAATCTTTTACCAGTATAGGGCACCCGAGTTTTCTCTTAAAGGCTAAATACGTAGACTTCCAGAGAAGATATCGACTGTGTACACCACCTGCGATTCCATATTTGGCTTTCCATATTTCCGAAAGAAATAGGAGTTTTGTTGCTTTGAGATGAGTCATAAATATTTTATCTTCCCTTGGCAGTATGTTGCCTCTTTTATTTTTGTTTCTTTTCTTTCATAAAATAGAGCTGGGTTACATTTTTCCCTCTTTGGTTGGGATGGAAATCGTACCAAGGATGTGAAGTGTCAGTTTGTGTAACTAAGTGTTTCCCAGGTATGCTTGTTTATAGTTATTGCAAAACCAACGAAAAACACCTGGAAAAATTCTTTAAATCTTAGACCACATAACTCAACCCTTCTCCCTTGAAAAGGATTCGGTAAACTGCTTCCATCATTGAAAGGATTCATACTGGAGTTTTAGAAGCAGGTTGTGAATGAGTTCGTCATTATTCTGCTTCTGATGCTCTTAAATGAGTGTATTCTGTATAACGTTAGATCTCCCTTAATATAAAATTGACAAATTTCTATATGGCAAATAAAACAAAATACCCTACAGCAGAAACTAGGATTAAGAGGAAATATTTGTTTAAAGTTTTCGAGCTCTTGATTAATCTCACAGCTGTGATTAGATGACTGAGTTGGCTTAGTCCAGAAACTGAACAGTGCTCTTATATTAAATTGGAACCGCGTAGTACTAAAGCCTTTGAAGTATCGTTGTACACCAATACATAATTTGAGTCTATAAGTTTAAATTTATCCAATTTTAACTGTATGTGTAAGAAGAAATTCATTCTAAGCAAAGCATATATTTTTTGAATAATTAAAAATGAAATATATTATTATATCTAAATTAATTTATGCTTTTATTAAGAAACAATTTTAATTTAAATTTCTAATTTGGTAAAATTAAATCGTCTGTCTAGGCTACTCGTCATTTCTCACAATCATTCACTCAACCTGCAGATCTAAACTATAAAAAACTACTTTTTATGTATATTATATACATTTTTTAAGTACAACTTCATTAGTAAACACTTATTATATTTTTTAAAAGCTGCCAGCTCAAATACAGTTCTAAATATTACATCAATGGAATGGTTATTGAGAAGGGATACGATTTGCAAAGTGAAAGACCCACGGATTCACCTCTTCTTGAAAAGTGCAAGGTTAAGCTGAATGCACTATGGGCAAGGATGATTTAAAATGATACTAGTTTACATTTTTGGCTTTCTTTTGTTTATTTGGATAGTTCATATAAAAATATATCATAAGAATTCCCCCCTAAAATGTATGGTACAATATAATAATAAAATGCCGCAGACTCCTACTAAGATTTAGAAAGTTAAAGTACTAAACACTAAATCATGAAGGAAAAAATAATAACTAAGGAAATCCAATTTACAATATTTGCATATAAAAAAGGTAAACTGCAGCCATTATCAACCCACTGCAGGATGGAAGCCTCCTCAACAATTCATGCTGAGGGAAATGGACCATAATCTGCCACGCTGGTCCAGTGCGGGTTGGCAGATCGACGTATTTAGCAGGTCAAGTCAGGGGCTTGAACCCCGGTCTACTCAAAGAGCGTGTGCTACTGCACTCCAGCTCCTGACCATTGGGCTACGGAAACCCTCTTTGCATATAAGTACTATTAATTTATTCATATGAGAATGCAGGAGGAGATCAATAAATTATTTATCTGACCACAATATTTTTACATATTATACTATCATTTATGTACTATAAGTTAGGTATATGTAGAAGTGGTAAAAAACCATTTGGTATAAATAATTTTCTCATTTAATTTTCTGTAATCTTCTATCTCAGCTATTTTCTCCAAATATTTTTCGACATACTTTATTTACAAATGACAGTACAGCAGTGAGATAATTACACTAACATAAGAAAACACTAAACATTTCCTTCTTTTTGAATATATTAAATATTATACCAGTATCTTATAGTCATTTATGTGCAAGAGAATTGAATTTAGTAATTTCAAGACCTTCAAATGGAATTGGCTACAGCTGAAGGAACATCATCTGAACTGAGGGTTTCAGTCAGAAGATCGTGGATCTTGATAGCTGCTACAGACTGCCAATTTACGAATCATGTGAAGAAGTATGGGTTGGAAGAGGGGTGATGGCCTTCTGGGGAAATTCATAGAAGTTATTATTTGTAAAAGTTAATAATCGTAATAATGTTAATAAAGAATCAGAGAACTAATTCTGTATTTTGAAACAAGTTTTCCATAGCGTCCGCTGCAGCAGAATAGTTGACAGTCGCCCGATTGCCAACGCCATACGTGCGTGGAGTGCTCTGTTCGTCTCTTAGAAGTTCAAAGAAACTTTTTAGATGAATCCGAGTTAATCGATCTTGTTTGAAGGTGTAGGATGATTTCTGTCGGAAAAACAGGAATTTTTACTCAGTACATCCAGTCAGTGACATGTACAATGAGCGAGCACGAAAGGTATTCATAGTACGTAATTCGCACTATTTAGGCGTTTAAGCTGCAGAGATTCTCCTCCGGTCTATGTCTTAACCACGTATTAATCGATCCAAATACAGTAGATAGATCATTTCAGATAGTGGATCTGGATAGCAGTTTTAGAGAATCGTGTATCTTTGGCCACCAATCCTTATAGAAGAAGTACGGGCTGGATCCTCATGGGTAGCGCAGTTAGTAGAATCGCCGTCCTCCCCACACCACGTGGAAAAGATGTCGATGATGTGAGGAATTTTTATGGGCCTTTTTCACAATGTAGCTGAGTTAGTCGGTTTCAGGCGAGGGTAGCATGTTTTTTTCTCTCCCATAAACTCAGTTTTTCGTCCAGCGTACAGACTCTAATAGAAAATCTAATTTTGCTTATGGCAAAAATGCTATACCTTTGTATGTTCTTTTGTTCGTTAAATTTAACACCACCATCTCAACTTGCTAATATAAAAACTCGAAAAGATTTCGTGTGAATAATAAAGACATAATAAAATACTACTTAAATTTAAAGGATGGCATGTCTTTGTTTAATTAGAGAAGCAAAAATTTTCAGCCTGTGGAAAGAAAAAAAGCACTGCGCTGCACTGTTCTTTACTGTGCTTAGTAATTCTGGCTGGGCGAAAATATTCATTTGATGCGATGAAATACTCCAGCTGCATATTAGAGCATCTCTTATTCATATGTTATCCGATGCCAATTTATTTAAATTTATCCTAAATTACAGTAAACTTTAAAACACGTTGTATTTTGTTGTGGGGGGATAGATAATGAAAAGTAAATATAGAAATGAATGAGATTCAGATGTCATAAATATCCTTACCACGGGAGCACTATTGGCGAGCATTGAAAACGTGTTTGATACCTCTTGAACCATGGTTGGATTCTTGACCATCGGACGAACAACAGGCCTCAGAAAATCGACAGTTGGTATGTATTAGAAAAAAACTTCTCAGTGGTGAACACACCTTCCTATTAACAGGTGCGTGAAGAGTGGAGATAGCATTTATCAACAAACCACTCTGGTCTCTGAGACTTATGTTTTTTTATGAAAGCGAAATTATTAGTTAGATACCACTTGTAATAAATCTTCCTATTGCAGGTGGATAACAAACATTCAAATCGTAAAAATAGAAAGTGTTTTAGGATGGGAGCACAGAAATTCATTTCGGATTTCAGTGATACGAAGAAACTCTCCAGAGAGGAAAGCTTTTCGATGCAATCAGTCTGTGCAATAAAACAAATAAACTTAGCTATATACAGAACAGATTTCTTTAAGAATTAAAAAAAATATAAAACTAACAAAAACCTTTAATGCAAAGATGAGATCTACTAGCTTCTTTAAGCGAATAAGACCAAAAATTAGCCAATGCCGTCACCTTTTTGATTGCGATAATCATATTAAAATTGTCTTTTAGTTATGGATTGGTTTATGGAAGTGACTTCCGAAAACATTAAAATATTTATAAAAAGGTTTAAATAACACAACGATATTTGTTGAGGTGCTGTTAAAGTTACCTGAGCTAATCTAAAACATTTTCTCATGTGCACTTGTTTCATTATTAAATTTCTTAGGCAGCTAAGTCTGTGATCATCATCATTATGGTTTTAGGCTTTTAAAGTTTTATGAGCTCAATGATAAACTGTGTTTAGCGCAGAAAAGTGGGCCTAATTAAACATAGTGTAAGTTTCTTACCATAATAGTTATAGGCTATTCCCGCTCATATAATAGTTGTTTATGTTAATCAGCCTTTATCAATTATTAAATAGTAAGCTGCATATTATATACACCCTCTGGAAATATATTTTATGTCAAAATTCGTTTTGTCAACTTTGTCTATCTTTTCTCCGAATCTTCCCTCCCTCATTAGTCCAGTTAATTGAATGTCAGCTGCTCTTAACACACTTAATTTTACAAAACAAAAAACAGCAAAACAACTCATAAACATTCCCTTCATTGTTTTTCATGTGTACCAACTTTTCATCTCTCCTGTTCACTCTCCAAAGAGATAATTGAACACAACAGACTTCACTAATGTCTTGCCTGATTTCAGCAGCAACTCAGTGGTTATTAATGTAGCTGCCTGGCAAAGTGATGCATCCACATTTCCACAGATGCTGGCCAAAAAATCCAGAAATACATCTGGCGATTTCTTTGAATTCTCCAAGCCGTTAGCAGATGTGTCCATAAGCGCCTGTATTGTGTTTAACTTCTAATAACACAATTGTAATTCGACTACTTAATTCATTTATTCCATCTGTTTAATTACGTTTCCTCTCTAAACGTGTTTGAGTTGTCATAATTAGAGGCAGTGAGCTTGATTTAACTTTCATCGAAAGGATCCTGCTAAATGAATCGTATTCCGACAGCTCTAATAAAGATGGGTAGATGCGGACAAAAAGTATCTATTCGTTCGTTGTGAAAGGAAAGAAGAAAAGAACTGAGAAGATTTTAAATTATGTACGCTTAATTAAGTTTAGACGCGCTAGGAGAGTAATTAATAGCTAATATAACGGGAGCAACTTCTGTGGATATCGCGTCAAATAAACTGTGTGCAATAGTAAAGTAATTAAAACAAGATTTATGCGACTTGACAATAAATGATAAGTTTAGTTAATTCACATATTTTCTGAAGTGCGCTTGAGTTTGCTTAGAAATCACCCCTAGGTAGCCAAGGCTATGAAGCATCTGTGTTCTATGGTTGGTTTTTCACTCATTTTGTGTTGGTTTTCCACACAATCCAGAGTAGAATCGAAACACAGGCCGCACTAGAAACATTGCAATCAGACAAGAGTGAAAAGATTTCGAAAAGTTAAAATTTATAATGTTTCTCACCAGAAGGCGTCTCTTCTTTTATGTCAGGGGTATATCAAATACGCTGAACTTAAAAGAAATGTTTAGGTCAGTAATATTTTCAATCCCCATGCGTTCCATTATTTAAAACTAATTCAGTTCTTTGTTTCCCCTAGAAAAATTCGAGACAGTACAAAGATGAGGAATTTTCCCATTAATGCTAATTACGAAACTGTAAGACTTCTTTCCCTTTGTTAAATTGCTGCGATCTTAAGAACCACCTTTGTCTTCCCAACTTAACACACACATCAGTGTACCTCTTCGTTGATTCAAGGGAAGCAATTATTCAGTTCACTGACCGTGACGACAGAGAGGCCATTTAACAATAATCTGTTTGCTCCGTAATTTATCTTTGTGGCGCTAACTCCTTCGTCCCTAATTAAACGTTTCAGCAGTCCAGAAACGGTTTGCTGTTCTGCAGAGAAAGATTTTCCAACTTTTTATCCCGTTATTCCTTCGGATGCGAACGCTGTGTTTGGTCCTTCAGGTGAAAACGATGTATTAAGACAGGGGCTAGCATAGATGCTATCACATCCATTTTAATCATTGGATGGGCCGGAGTTATTCAAGAATAATTGGTTCACTTCTCGCGTTACCTTGAAAGTATTAACTTCTTATATGTAATTAAGACGACCGACAGATGCCCTCTAGCGAAAAATTTAAGCATTTCTTTCGGAATTCCAGTGTCGAACTGTGAACATATCTGTAGGCGTATTGAGACTTCGTGGATGGATTTTTAATCCTAACAGCGAAATGAATTTCAGAAAAGATTCTGCAAATCATTAATGCTAACGGAAGCGCAGTTTAAATATTTACTGAAAGATACAGATACTTGTAGAAAATTGCTTAGTCTTACTGTGTAGGCTAGTGCCTCTTAATTTTAAATATAATTAAGAATTCCATTTTATTTGATTTCGAAACAAGTCAAAGCATGTTGGATTCTCTTCTCTTTCCAAAACGGAAAGGACTGAGTATAACGAGTTAGGAGACACATCTAATTTATGCTCGAAGATGCACTGTACATATCCTGCAATATATATCGAAGCCCTAAATGTAAAAATATGATTAAAAAAACCGAAATTTTTAATATAGAATATGACCGCCATGGACTTCAATAACATCAGCGACTTTCTGAGGGAGACACATCCACACTTTTGATGTGTGGAGTCTGGAATCTTACTCCCCTCAACCCATAAGGCTACCATTAGTATTCGCTTAAACTAGAATGTCTTGTTCTGTCTCTTAATTGTTCTAAACCATCTACAATGTGTTCAACTGGACTCAGACGTGGGATAGAAATGGCAGATTCGTCCAATTATTTTTCTCAAAGCAGCGTTGTACAGATTATGCTTTCCGACACAGAGCGTTGTTATTCCGATACACATATGGCTCCACTTTCCAAAGACCCCAGAGAGATCGCTGCCTTCATGTCATTCGTTGCTGAATATGTGATATTTTTATTACATATTCACCCTATATCACATATAGAGTGGGTTCCATACCAGTTTATATACGATGTAGGATTTAATAATGCGAGAATGCAGTAATGAACACGCGTTTGAGTAGACTGTGGTTCAAGCCCACATGACGCTGTTAAATAATGCTAATTATTATATGCATTAATCAAAATAATTAACTGAAAACTCCTCTGACCTAGTGGTCATACCGGAGCTACGAATAAGAAACCATTGCGAATGCAAGAAGAATCCTTAATTCCTGAGTAGTCAGCAGTTACTTGAGCTGCGTATTACTGTAAGTTTTGTATCTTCCAGTGCTACTGTATCGATGCCATTTACAGATCGGTGAATGTATGATCTCTTTTACAGTACGTTATTAGTATGATTGAAGGTCTGCATTCAGTCCAAAAACGCAATTGCAATGAAAGTTGGCATGCTATTTCATTTTCTGAACATACTGTTCTTCTAAAGTATCATTATAACCAGCCACTTTACTTGCATCATCATCATCAGACATTTTGATCAGCCCCTCTAAATATGAATTCGAAGACACTCCGAAAAAGTACTTTTTTCAAGAGAGACACTTGGCTAGAGAATACCTTTCTGAAATCGCTCGACTTCATCCCCAGAATATTTCTGATTTTGACTTTTCAATTATTGTACCTTAATCGTTGAACACAACCATACATTTCCAGATCTCAATGTGATGATGGAAGTTAAAAGAAATACTGTGCAGATATCCCTCATCCACAAAGTTCAGTGTTCCTGGATTATGACATGACCTCGAGAAAAGAAAAAGAAAAAGTAGTCTAAGTGAATTTCCAAGGTGAAATGCAATCTTGACACCAGTTAGCAAAACATGCAACTGGCGCATTCCCGAGCACATGGTTCTCCAATGACATACATGGAAAGCTTCGGAAGCCTGTAAACAACCGTTGTCGAAATATCTGCCCTTGGGATGTGTGCGCTTCTTTGCAGTTATTCTGCACGTGGTCATACAGATACTGTCATTTCTGAAAGAACTGAATGTCATTCTTATGGAAATTCGGTTTAGATATTCGCAAATTTCTTCACTATACCATCTCTAAGCATGGCGCTTTCCACGCGGCATGAAATATTTTGATCAGATCCCTTCTAAATATGCATTAACCAATGATCGATTTTTATGAAGGTGTAAAACACACGCACGCGCATCCAAACTGCTGCCGCTAGGACCTTCAAGACATAGAGAGGTTCCATGCACCTTTTTAACATAGAAATTTATCTCGTAAAATCTTCAAGAAGATGCTACAGTATTCGTGTGCTTATTCTTAGCCAGGGTCATTGCTTATAAATATGAATAGGGGACTTCAGAAAGCTGCTCCGCCACCTCCCCACTTCATTGGAAGGTGGCAAAATGGTGGGTAGTGCTCACACACACTCCACATTCGTCCCGCCCTTTCCCCCCACCCTTTCCTGTGGCACGTGTATGCTGTATAAATGTATATTTGAGAATACATCAGTAGCCCGCTTGTCGAACACCGGTAGCACGTTCCGTCGGGATTTTCACCTCACCAGCTGAGTGATTGATTGCCACGCGGTTAGTGTGACTGTTTGCGTCTTCATACGTCATTAGTATTCTGACTGATGTCGTTGCAGGCTTCTCTGCACTGCACTAGATAGTGCGTGTCTCACAGCCTATTGTTTTTAGATCTGTTTTCCTCTCTTCTTTTGATTTTATAATGTAATAACGCGTTTGTTTTTTGCACTGCTTATCAGAGATCTTTTGTAGTTTATTCCTCTCTCTCTTTCTCTTGTATGGCGCCATCTGTTTAATGTTTTATCATCTCTGACTGCATTTGACGGTTCTTGTGTCGCTAGCAATCCTAAAACTTCAATTATACAATCTTTTCTTCCCATTTATGGCAATTTGCAATGCAGATAAGTAAATTTACAAGAAAATGTAACGTTCTGTCGAAAGGAGTTAAGCACGATACATCACCTCCAGAAAACCTGTCAACCAAGCACCGCGTCTGCTGCTTCTTGTCACTGTAAAATATCTCCACCTCAAACCCCTCGAAGTCAGAAGAATCTAAAGAGATCTCAGACTACTTTTTGAAATCACCACTGGCCAATGTAAAAAAATTGCTCATCTTCAGTTTTCTTCTTTAAAGTTCCATTCGGTTGAAGTCATAAGATATTCCATCAATGACTTTAAAGAATTTTGTTTTAATTTAATCATTGTTTCAACATCAAAGAACTAGATGTAGAATTGATATCAAAACTTATCACAAACACCATAGATTGTTATGGCATTATCAACCAGTTTTTTACCTTAATCCTGGCAGGAGCCAACTCAAAACATTTCTTACTTTACGCAACCAAACTGTCAAGGCTTAATGAAATAGAGAGTTTTCAAATATACCCTTACAGCTGATTTAACCAGAACAGCTTATTGGATTTGTATATTTTCGTTTCTCCGCATGCGGGGACGTTTATCGATGTATACAGCTATTGACGGATTTGGGCATGCGCTCAGTTAGTTGTTGGAAAGGTGAAAGTATGTGCGCGCTCTTCGCTGGAGTTAGTCTTAAACTTTTTGATGCTAATTCGTACATCTCAGGCAGAGTTGATATAGACTGTTAAAACGAAAACCTCAGGACTAAGAATCGTTGGTCTCAGTAGGAGGTATTACTGGTTTCGCAACGGTGTGGTAGGCAAGGCACTGTTCCTTTGTATATGTATAACTAGTGAAATCCAACTGTAGAATTTTGGCTTTTTTCTTAATTATCTTGACAAAATCAAAAAAGGGAGTTATATGATAGTTATAAATGAGAGAACTTTCCCTTAATATAGTGTTTACGATCGAATAAATCAGCAAATGAATGTTGAATGAAATATATTATGTTCGGAGTATATGCTTGTAGTCTGATAACTAACAGAATTTTAGAAATCCTGTGATCTACTTGTGGAATGCATCAGTAAGTCTTTATAAAAGGATGATATTACCGCTTTCCTGAACAGAAAAGGTCAAATTTTCAAATCCAAATCTTAGGAGAGAGGGTAATGGGACGTTCTCTAGGCGATCTCGTTTTCCCCATGACCACAGTTTGAACTTATTTCGCTGATATATATCTACCTTCACTTTCGACAGACGACTGAGTACATTAATCCCCCCACATATTTCAATTCATTGCCGTCGAAGTTTAGAGAGCAATAGAAGAAAGCAAAGAAGAAATTGAGATTCCAATTTGAATCTCAATTGAAATTGGAATCTCAATTTCAATCTCAATTCACAATCTCAAAGATGTAATCTCAAATATTCATTATTTGTAAAAGGCTACGCTAATTTGGCTGTATTAGTGTGGGCACCCCGAGGCCATTGCGCATTTCAGTTTGAATCTGTTTAGTTGAGGTACACGAATCCGATCACGCTCTGCGATTAGGTATAAGGCGTGATTATTCGTTCATCAAAGAGTTTCTTAGACAGAACCTAGGAAAGGTTTCGCTGACCTTTATGACAGCCATTTCCACCGTGGCACGTGTTCCAGGAAATGTGTCCAAGAAGGAAATGAAACGTCACCTATTTCCAGGAGAGCGCGACAACGAACACGCTTTAATTATTTTCTGCTCGCTCCAACGAGAATAACGAGTGTATCGACATCCGTAATCTGCCGACTTTTCTCTTCCCATCGATTTTTCGCAGAAATATTCAGGAGGAGTTGGTGCCTCGCTTTTTCTCGCTTAATAACACCGGTCCAGAACAAATCTAATTTGTAATTTGCCATTGCGAATTATCTTCGTTTGCATTTGGCATTACACCAATAGGATTTGCTGTACCCACGTAGCGTGTGACACGCGCAGCCTGTATGACTTAGTGGCCAGATATTTCATCCCAGCAGCCACAACGTTCCGCCGTGAATAAAAGTGTCACGGACCCAGATCTTGTACTGACATGAGATATTGAAGAACGCAGCCGCGCTCGAGGTTTGTACGTGCAATCGCTGCGGATTCTCTTTTTATTATTTTTCCTTCCATTTTTCCGGTAAAAGAGACTTTAATGGAGAAATCTTTATTGGCGAATGTCAAAGTGCCTTTAGGTCAAAGGTCTACTTGAAGTACCTTTTGTGCTCGTTGAAGCTTATTACACAAATTCCGATGGACTGCGGAACGAGGAAGATAACGCTAGAAGGCGCTTCTTTTGTGGGTTATATTCTCCCCAAAGTTATAATTACTCATCAAGCGCCGACTGTGAACCTCACAAAGGGGAGGTGGAATAGTGAAAAAGGTAAAAAGCATGCAAAGATTAATTGGCAGAGGCTCACCATAAACATATTGGATTTTCTGTAAATTTATGTCACAGTCAACTCGTGCAAGTATAATTTTACACGTAAAATTTAAATGATCAACTGTTGTTACACAAATAGCGTGATTCAGTGGTTGGCATCTGGTGGCAGTGTCCTTAGACACGTCTTTACCTGCAGCTTTAGCCCTCAGCGTATAAAACAGTCAGTATACCATTTTTAAGTAAAAACCTAAAAGTAACATTTAAGCATCATTATTAGAAATCTTTTCCCGGGTTCTGCCTATAAGGATCCCCTTTATGGACTTTTTTTTTGTTTACGGATCTGTGGTTAAAGAAACAAACTGAAAAACGAAAAGGAAATAATTTATTATTATTATTATTATCAAGTGCATTCAGATATAATCAAAGATCAATTGGATGTCCGGCTATTTCAGAGTAGAGGTGGCGCTTGAAGAGCGATTGCCATTGGTCTGAATGGATTTTCCCCCCTGATATAAAGCATCCCTTTAAGTAATGAGTGGTTAAACGCGAGAGAACAGTGTATACCACACGTGTTTGAGTTGATCATTCACCGTGATTCTAGCCCACAACTGCTAAATACGATGATGTTTTTGTATTATATTCAATCAGTTTAGTAAACCCCCTCTTACCCAGATGTGCAGCTCTCTTTCCTGTACTGCTTATTAGACAATTTGTTTTAAGATTAATCGAATCTTCATGATCCCAGCACAGGACACCAGTAGAATGATTTAGTCACTATAATTGGATAAATCAATAAACATGTTCTGAGACCCAACAACACCAATATTGCAGAAGGTCATGACATTACACACATTTCTGGCCTTACGGAGTTTTGTATTCATCACTGTGTACCAAGGTGGAGTAACTGACGTTCAGGATCCGCCCTACATAAGATCCTATACATATCTACACGTCAATACCAGTAATACGTATATTTCTATCCATTAAGATGTACTTTTTTTTACAAATCTAAGCGTTTATAACATAAGTTGTTATTGTTTTTGGGAGCTAACTGTGTTGTCCAAACTATGTTGTTCTTGAAATACAAGAGCAAGTGCTTTTAGTTTATTTTTCGATCCTTTAAGTTGGTTTGTCGATTATTTTCTAGAAACTATATCCGCTCATTAGTGAATTCATTTTAATTTATTCCAATATTGTTGGAGAATTGTTCGATGTTCCTTGGAAACATGCTCTTTACATCTACGAGATTCGTGTAGCATCCTTTCTAGGGTTTTTTTAATTCGAGTTAATGTCGCCAACAACAACAGAGGGAATGTCTGTCTTTCCAGATAGAAGATTTTTACAAAGATGAAAATATTCTTGGTGAGAACAACATACCTCCAGGAGCGTTGTTTGTATGAAGATGGATGATGATTGGACTACCGGCCCTATATTTACTTTATAATGTGAAGCAATTAAAGTATTTTGATCATTCAAATGAAACAGACGTTTTTAATGAACAAGTTCAGAGATGCACCTGGTTAAAGGGCAGCATCCGCCGCGACGAGAATTGGTCCCATTATGTGACCAGGCTACACGCCCTGGGAGTACAGCTCTGTTTCCTTTCATCGTCCAAGCCAAAGCAACAACCTTCGAGTTTTCTTCGGATTGTAGGTCGAGTGTTCCAACACTTCCTACTTGTCTGCTGCAGCTGAGCCTGGACACGGAGGGCTGTGTGAAGTACCACTGTGCCGTTCGTTAAGCTTCCCGTTCGTACTTTCATGGTTCACTGTGACTGTTCATTTGTTTCGTTGCGGAGAGGTAATTGTGATGAATCCCCACTACTCTTGCTGACTTATGTCTGTGGTCTCCTGGTAGTAATAGTGGCACCACGATTTATTATCGCTTGCGATGATTTGACCCCGGAAATATTCAGCCTTTTCCTTTATAACCCTCCACACGATTCTTGCGCAAATCCACGAATAGTTCGCGCTATTCTTCAGTCAGACATTTTATCATCTGCGCAGCACACCTTCCGATAACGATATTTCTTCCAGCATGGGGTAGTTACTATAGATGTTTATTTTGAATTTACCGGCGATCTTCTGCACGGCTTTATGGTGATTTACTTGCACTAGCTCATCCACACTGCTGATATTATTTTGTTAAGGGTGTTATGTGATTGGCCCAGACGGGGTATAAACAACGCACGCACACCCACATTAATATACGTATATCGACATATTACACATATCAGGCCCTTTTACAGAGATGCTATAAAATACAGATACATCAGGTAGAGGGGGAGTAGGACGTCTGTCTGTCACCCCAACACACACACACACACACACACACACACACACACACACATATACATACATGACACAGATGTGGGATGCCCTTGTGTGACTTTTTTACACCACTGGAAGATCGTGGTAGATTTTACACAGCCAGTGCTCTACACGGCTACCATGCAGTTGGTTGTTCACCCTCTACACCCAAAATTTTTGTTATCGCACTCTCAGTACATCCGAATGTATCCATTTATGACGACTCTGCATGTTCACACTTAGTTGGTTGGATCACGTACAGCGGTTGGGCAAAATAATGAAAACACCTATGACAAGAGTGTCAGGTAGGCACTAATATGGTGATGGGCCATCCTTTGCTTTTAAAAAAGTTTGGGTTCTACATGGAATAGATTCAAATAAACTTGAACTGTCTTAAGATGAATATTGGACTATTCTTCATGGGGAAACGTTTCAAGCTCCTTGAGTGATGAAGGTAATGGAAATCTGCTTCTCACTCTCCTCTCCAAATATGTCCATAGTGACTCAATAACGTTTAAGTCTGATGATTGTACAAGCCATGGAAGATTTTTAGCCTCAGTTTCACGTTCCTCAAACCAAGATTGAATACATCTGGCTCTGTGTATTGGAGTATATGTAGTATGTTATGAACTTGGTCAATCAGAATATCGAGGTAATCAGTGACAATAATTCGCCTATTCGGGGTGATGATGATAAGGCGTAAAGAATACCAAGATATTGCTGCCCAAACCATTATTAATCCTCCTCCATGTTTGATGATTGGCACAACACAGTCAGGATGATGTGCTTCCTTGGGGATTCGCCAAACTTAAAATCTTCCTGACGCCGAAAAATTGTGAATAATTCGTGATAAAATATGTCGTTTCCAACATCAGGGATCCAGTTTTTCTGCTCCTTACACCATTGCATCCTTTTGCTAACGTTTCTGTCAGTAAAGTCGCTTGGTAATAGCAGTTCTGCATAAATTTCAGTTGAAGTACTTGCCGAACTGTTTTTTGCTAGCATCTGGATTGCTGAGACCAGCATTAAGTTCTGCAGTGATTTTACAGGCAGTAGTTTTAAAATTTCGGGCCACAATCCTCTTCAGTATCTTGCGGTCTCTTTCAAGTGAGCTTCGAAATTGAACCACAATTCTTTGTACCACATTTTGTTTTTCCATACTTGGTTGATGCAGATGCATTAAAAAAATCAGCAGGTTTAGTTACCGATGCTCATATTAAATGTGCAACCAATAATTTGATCTCTTTTCAGACAGCTCGGTCATTTTCTTCGTGTACATTTAATATCACAAATGAACATCAGCTTTTATCGTCTTAAATACATCATACAGCTAATAAAAAACTACTACTTTCATATCAGGTGTTTCTATTATTTTGTCTACCCACCTGTATTACTACAACAGTTTTGAGGAGACTTGTCATTCCTCTCCATCCCTTTCCTAGTGATGTGCAGCCGTCTATAAAAACTGTGCGCGATTTAAATTTGGCACCCACACAGATGTCTTGCATCTCCAACTGGAATTATGTCATTGTGAGCATTATTCGATATTTCCAGCCTTCCCTTCATAAGATAGCCTTAGAGCTAATGTAATGGCATAGTGCTACGTTCGGGGAACAAGTGATTTAATTGCAGGTGCTCTTTCCCTCCCACTGGAATCAAATTGTTCATTTCGTATCCTTAAAAGTTTTTCCATTGAAAATAGCGTGATGCACAATGCCCATTTCGGTCCATAAAACTGAGAATGGGTGCTGTAATACGTAATTTATTACTCCTTGAGAGCTGAATTAGTGGCCCTTAAATATAACAGGTTTTCCTTTCACTGCATTGCACAGTATTGCTTTCGTTATAAATTAACGATGGCTCCAGTTTAACGCGTTTTACATTAAAATAGTCGCACACTGCTTCACGCTTGTCATGGGCTGGTGATGTGAACCCGCTCATGTCGCGGTTTCAAGGAGAACGTGACAATAAGGAGATTTTTATTATCGGCTGGCCGAGCTAACGAGAATTGCCAAGAATATCGACAAGCCAGGGTGCTGCAGTTTCTTTCATCGTTTGATGGTGGTTCCAATGGCTAAGATTCGATTTAAAGTATAACCAACGACTGCACATTTCACTCTAATTGAAAGCTAGAGTGCATTCTTGTGTTGGGGGACTTGTCTAGTGGGAAAGGCGTTAAGAACAATTTCTACAACTTCGATAGCCGATTTCTTAACTGCAAGAGAAAACTGAAGCCAAATAACTAAGAGATCGATGGAAAAAGAAAAAAAAATAAAGTTTCTCGTCTTCAGTATAAACACGATTAGATTTCGTGGAGAGATCTGATCGTGTTTATACTAAAAAAAAAATAATAAAACGTGGGTTTTATTTTTTGGCTTGTTTAGCTGATAAACAAAACTTGAAGAAAAAGGTAAATTTATTGTGATTTTTATAAGTTGCCAAAGGCAGCTGCTCCACACGAGAGTCTAAAAGAAATCTCTCATTTTCACTCTGGTTATCGGTTTCTTTTATAAGGACTGTCCCTGGCTGGAAATGGTATCGGAAAGACACTGAAATCCTGTGTCGTATCGACACGACGTTCTTTCTGAAAATCGTTCTCTGAGTTCTTCAGTGGTGAGAAAATTTTCTAAGAAACTTAGTCTTGTCTCAGAAAATGAAATTAATGTAAAAACGAATATAGAAAATGAATATGTTTTGCGAATGGATACCGGAAAGACTTAAATGAGCGAATCAAATTTATATAATTTTAATAAACAATCATCATAGCTTACAATGTAGAGCTTTTTAATACTCCAAGTTGAAATCTCGTGTCTTTGATAAGTGCGTTGTGCAGTAGTACTAGCAATAAAATTGACACCACTAACTCCAGTAGGCTCAATGTTGTATTTTTTTTGACTCTATTATTTTTTTAACTTTGGTATTTATGAACTGTAGTAATGAAATTACTCAACTGCAGTTGAAATATATAACACGGGAACATTTCGACTTGAAGGAATTCGTTTCTACAGCTCTCAAACATTTGAATTTATCTTGGATTTTTTATTCTTTAACACTTTAGAGCTAATTAAGATTCTTTGCAGATTTCTTTCGAAAATCAAAAGAAATCTTCAACGGTCTGGTGGACACTGTAGATCTCATTGGAATGATATTGCACTTAACAGAAGGTCGGTTATACCCAAACGCTATTCCACGATGCTATTGGACTGGTCGGCCATATCAGAGACTCACGAAAAGTTAATTTCGTCGTTCTTAAAACCCATCAGTCAGTTTATATTCTGTAATATACATAGCAGATTTAACAAACACTACCTAATGAAGAGTGGATATATTTTTAGCTTATTGCAGACTCAAATCTGCTAGCTTCTGTACTCTCTTTATTTACAAGTACTTTATACATTTATCTGAACTCACAATGGCTAAAATGTCTACCATCCTTGGGACAGCTACATACGCAAGCGCGATATACGTTTGCTGCAACATGCCGAAGCATATCGCTGGTGTAATGTCTTTAATAGATTTGTCCATCATCTAGAAATGTCTATCGTTTAGCAATTCCTCAGCGTGTAGTTTGTTTGTTGAGTATATTCGAAGAGCACATGTTCCTTCGAATATACTCACAAGAAGTAGGAAGAGGTCCTGTCTGTGATAGTCATGGCTGCCAAATGTTTGTTTTTTGTTTTTTTTCTCCTGAAAACTGGAGTTTTTCGTCCAGCAAACGGGAAAATCGACCACGGAATATAAGCAATTTACAGACGCGATATACTGACGCCTCGTAGCCCTTTAACATACACCTAACCGTGGCTGCCAAAGTCGATCTATTAAAACAGATTACACCACAGGCACTGAGGCCCTGGACGTGTGAGAGGTATCACCATCCTCTTGGAGATGCCTTCAGTGTATTCTTTATCAGTAGGCTCTTCAACGATGGCAGTATAGCGCCCGGCGGTTACAGTCTCCATAAAAAGATAAGCCCGATGATGCTGTAGAACGAGATCGCGCAGTAGATCCCAACCTTTTGAGAATTGAGCAGCTCGTCCTACAATATATGTTGAGTTTTCTATAGCCTTATAATTGTATTTTAACAGATCTAATTAGATAAAACAGGATCTGTTAAAATAACAGATAAAACCTCATCTGTGAAAAATGGCTTGTCCAGAACACCCAGCCCAAGCGCATTTTTATTTCTTTTCGCTCGTGTATCATCTTCACTTCATGCAAGTAAAACATTTTTAACTTTTCTTGGAAATTGCTGTTTGAAAAACCAATTTGTTGCGCTGCGAGTTATATAAGGTATTTATTTACAAAGGCCTCTATGCAAACAAATATTCACGTCTTCAACACATTCCATCGAAATGTTTTAGTAATTTACCAATTTCCAAATGCTCTTATTTTCTAGTACCTTTATGGTGTGAAATTCACGTTTAAACAACTTACTACAATGGACACCACTTTGGTGTAAAAATAACTCTCCAGAACGTTCGTTCGTTCGTTATTTGGTTTTTAGGAGCATTAGCAACTAAGGCCATATTGCTCCGGGATATGCGGTGGTCATTCCTTGACCTTTCCGCATACTCCGTATTTGGTGGTGACGGGCTCGAACCCCGGTCTAATCAAGAAGCATGTGCTACGCACTGCTGCTCCTTCCCACCTGGCTACGGAGGCGCCCTCCAGAACGAAACACCGCTGTGCTAACGTTTACGCCACTGTACACATCTACGCATGCTGCTTGTGGTACCCCTTCTATTCATTATTGGATGTATCCGTACATCAATTTTCACTTTCTTCTGTCTATTCACTTCAGATTTATAGCAGATATTCTAGTGACCCAACTAGACAAACATCCTTCAGAGAACTGTCGCTGATGTAAAAAAAATCATATGAACTTTCTCAAAATTTGAAGGAATCAACAAAAACTGAATAAATCTAAATATCAAGAAATTAATTACGTTACTTTCAAGAAGAGGAGCTATCAATCATCTTACTTTACTTAAAAGAGCATTCTAAAGTGTTTGCAATAAACGATTTTGATATTATTGACTTATGTTTTGCAAGAAACACAGTACCAACCCCCCCTTCCCTCCAAATGACTTAAAAAGGATTATATTATTGAAAAAAAAAATGAAAAACTGGTTCTTATTCTAAACGGGATAAACTCAATTTATAAAATTATTTTTATAAATTTTTCCGGTCTTTCAAAGAACACAGTCATCGCCATAACTTGGCCCTGCTTTACTGTGGGCTGCTGCTGCTGCTGCTTTTTCTTCTTCACTCTAATACTTCCTCAATTTTTGATGCTCATGTAGGAAGAGGGATAAAACGTTACATTTCTTTAATTTGTTACCAATAAGTTTTTATTGACAAACCAGCATTATGATATTGGGATTACCATTGTTAGAATTCAGAAATTTGGAACCAGCTGCCTCCTCTAGATTGTCCTCAAAAGTCAATGACTTTTAAAGGGGTCTGTTTCATACACTGTATTTGGTGAGATGGATGATTGAATTCAGGGTCTCAGTAACCATCAGAGACGCCAGTAACCTGGTCTTTGTAAAAAAATATGACTGATGATGCATTTGAAATTACGAAGAATTCAATTGGTTTCCAGAAAGACGACATCCTATTATTTCCAAAACCAATTCGTGGTGCTTCAAACATTTGTTTCTTTCTAAGCCGATGGATCATATCTCCGCAAAAGATGTAGATTAATCAAACAATAACGGGATTCATTTCTTCAGCAAATGTTATATCGTATATTGCCCATTTCATTGAGCTTTAAATTTTAATTGAAAATTTGCCTCCTTATCCAACGTATAAAGGGCATGCTAGCCGACGATATCTTTCATAAATAACCTTGTTGAAACTGGAGGCCGGTATCCGTTTACCACAGCGCGAACATTACCGGGGACAAGATCACGTGATACACCCACCGACATGTTTCTGTGGAAAGCCAGTGGGATTGCGGTAGAAGAAAAAGCGCACTGCATGAATTTGCCAAGAAAAATTTTGGTCATTACGCCGTTTTGCAGATTATCGATTAGTGGCAGTAACAAAAATGCTATTCTTAGAGTATTTGGTATTTGTGTTACCACGGAGATCCGCCCCCTCCACTAAAGACTTGTCGTGTGTGGGTGTACATCGCCTGGCGCGTACTATTCATTGCCTGTTATCAGCGGCAGCTGACTGAAAGTGGAAGAACAAGAGGACGCCCTCTAGCAGCTGAATGATTAATAACAACATGGAACTTGTATAACAAGGGCCAGAAATGACGGCTCTGAAGATAGGGGAAGACGTCGAGTGTTTTTTTTTTATTATTATTATTTTTTTAAGTAGCGAGTGTGTCTCGCAAGTGTTGTATCTCCCACTCTCGTGCTGGCAGCTGGGTGATCAGAAGAGTGTGACTTGATTAGCAGAGAAAACATAACTAACTTATGTGGAAAGAGTGTGGCGGTGATGACAGCGGCAAAATGAAAGTAATCGCGGGTAGAGAAGAGAAAGTGGGCACTCCAGAGTGGAGTTGCAAGAAAAAATAACAGAGACAAGAGATGAAGAAATAAGAATTGAAAATTATTATTATGAATATTCCATGTTTCCCCTCTTGTGCATCTCGATGGGTCCAGTTAATTATAGTGTTTCAGACCGAAATACTCAATTGGTTGTCGTGTAGGAGATGAAGATAATTTTAACAAGCTCGCACTTGATGGCACTGCTACTTTTTCTCCGGAATTTTTGTAGATGATTCATCATAAGTTGGTTCGTGTATTTGGAGAGAAACTTGTCCAAACTGTTGATGTGATGAAATACAGAAATATTATAAAACTGTGGTGAAATTTCCAGTTATGTCACTCGGTGCTAGTTTAATATAAGCCCTAATATGGTGAAATCGAGGAGCATTCGGGCAATTGAGCCATTCTGAACGAGCACATCGATGCCACTCTTACTTAATGTAGTTTCTAATCACTATCTAGAAACTGCTGCTTGGTTTTCTTGGCGCTCGAGGGAAATTCAAAAGAAATGTTCACCGCTTCCAAGCTGTATACTAGAATATGTTTATAAAAACATTTAGCGATGGTTTTGCTCCATTTTTCTGAAACATTTAGGAAAAAATTATTCTTGTTTTGTTAATAATGAACAGCTTCAGAAGAAGGTTTAGAATTAAAAATATTCGTATGATTATTTGCCATCTTATTGGTTGGAAAATAAATAGTTAATAGTTTGTCTCTTATTCTTTAGATTTGCACAACTATATTTTACTCTTCGGTGAAATTCACAGTGTTATAAATTTTATTTATTCTTAAGTTCATAATTACCAATTTCTTCGAACTATAAATATTTAAACACTGGAATTGAGCAGGTTTCAGATATTAATAATGTGGGAATAGCCTTATGAATAAAGAATGACAGGTAACTGAAGAAAATGAGAAATGTTTCCGATTAGATAGTCAAAAGTTTTTGCATATGTAATAAAACCATAGCGGAGAATTTATTTAAAAGAAATTGGTTTCTGGCCATCCGTTCAAAGGAGCTGGAATCGATAAATTATTTTTGCAATACAGGAGTTTTTTTTCTAATTCTACCACTGCGATAAAGTTAACCTTCAAAGGATAGATCGTATATTATATTTAAACATCATAATGCAGGATAGTTAAGGGACAGTGGGTTGTATTGTGTAAAACCTCAACTATTGAAAATATGCACATTGGCTACATTTTGATCCATTGATGCAGTTGATAAAATTGGTGATTTTGAGAGCGTAGTGGCCGTGGCTGCTCTGGAAGTGTGATTGATAGTTCTGTCCATTGCGCGGAAACTGAAGCCTGAAGGTAGGTATTGCAGAACGAGTATAGGAGAGAGAGAGAGAGAGTTATAGTAAAAAGCACTGAAAGACGAGGCCCCGGGTGCCAAGCGTTTCCGTGGCCAAGCGATTCTTGCGAGTTTATAAAGCGTTTTTCCTCCAAGTGACAGAGTTTTCCTTATTTTTCTCTTAGAATTAAAATTTTCTGTTAAGTAGCTCTACTTACTTAAAAACACTAAGAAGAGAGCCCAGAAGAAGGCAAGTACCTTTTTCTTTAATTTAACTAGCCGTACTAACTTACTAACTCTACGCTTGGCCACCAAGCGGCACTGCTCCTGCCTCCCCGTGGCGGGGCCGGTAACCTGGGTGGTAAAGGCAAACCCCCAGGGCAAAAAGGAGCAAGCATGGATAAAAATCATTATCCAAACTTAGAGCCTTTGAGCTCAAGAGCGGAAGATTCCAACCCTGACCATGACTCAAGTCAACCTAAAAGACTGCGAAGAGAAGCAGAATGTCATGACGATTGCCCAAACTTCCTGGTGATTCATTCCCTGTCCGTCCAACCTGTGGGTAAGTTGTCACCATTCTTAATTCAGAAAATCTTGGAGTCAATTGCAGGATCACCAAAAATGGTTAAAAGACTGCAATCCGGAGACCTTCTGATAGAAACAGCCACCTCTAAACATTCTGAGCGGCTGTTAAAAACAACAACATTTGGTGGGTTGACAGTAGAAATTACTCCCCACAAAACTCTAAATTCATCAAAAGGTGTCATCAGCGAGTGGGACCTAATTACAGTCTCCGAAGAAGAACTACTCCAAGAACTCAGCAGTCAGAAAGTAGTAAATGTAAAACGGATCATGACAAAAAAAGATGGAAATCTTACTCCAACAAGATCCATCATTCTGACATTTGGCACTCCAGACTTACCATCCTGTATTAAAGCTGGTTATTTAAACTGCCGGATTCGACCATACATCCCGAATCCTGTTCGTTGCTTTAAATGTCAGAAATACGGCCATTCCCAGCAGGCTTGTCGCGGGGAAGCCACATGTCCCATCTGTGGCTCTAAAGATCACACCCAAGCGGATTGTTCAGTCAAAACTCCTGTTTGTCCAAACTGCAAAGGAAGCCATCCAGCCTTTTCCAAAACTTGTGAGCTATGGATAACAGGAAAGAAAATACAAAAATACAAAATTGAAAATAAAGTCACGTTTCCTGAGGCACGTAGACAAGTTATGTCGACCATGCCTAGTGGTCGTTCTTATGCAGCTCGAACTAGAAACTTTGTTTCTACTGCAGCTCAAACGGATGTATCAGTTCCGCCTAACACCTCTCTAGCGAATTGGCTTAAAGTTACACTTTCAACCTCTAAAAAAGATAATCCTCATAATCCTCCAAAAAAAACTAGCGAAGCCACAAATACTCCAATCAGTATCCCTACTCATACCCCATTGGTCTCGATTGAAAAAGAACAATTAAAATCTCACTCAGTCTCAAAAAAAATGGAAGCGCCTACCAATAATATGGATGTAGACGAGCTGCTAAGTAATGAGGAGCCCATTCTAGAACTCCATGCAGATGACACCATGGATCTTGGACGCCCCACATTCCCAAAAAAAGACCGGAAAAAATGTCCCACGAACAAAAAACAGTCAGACGAATCATCCTCAGCTAAAACTAAATAATGTATAACATCATACAATGGAACTGCAGAGGACTAAGTAGTCATTCTGATGACTTAAGGGATTTACTAGCTCAATTCAATCCCATAGGTGTATGCCTACAGGAAACTTTCTTGTCACCCCAAATTTCACCAAAATTCTCAAATTATGTGATATATAGACGAGACAGGAGTTCAAACTCTGCTGCTCGTGGCGGAGTAGCTATTCTTGTTAACTCTGACATTCCATCCAGGCCGATCCAATTGAGAACCACTCTAGAAGTTGTCGCAGCTCGTATTGCAGTTGGTATTTCAGTTACCATTGTTTCCATCTACATTTCACCCTCTCTACCACTTCCTCATTCAGAACTTGACAGCCTGATTTCACAACTCCCAACTCCAATTTGTCTCTTTGGTGACTTTAATGGACATCATCCATTGTGGGGGTCTGCTACAATGGATAGAAGAGGCAAATTGGTGGAGGAATTCATGAACAATAATGGTCTTAATTTACTAAATTCTGGATCTCCTACTTACATACACCTAGCAACAGGATCTGTTTCTGCAATCGACTTATCAATTTGTTCACCCTCTGTCTTTCCAATCATGACATGGTCAGTATTAACTGATCCCTTTAACAGTGATCACTTTCCAATTATTTGCTCACTACAAACAAGAGTAACTCCGAATCCTGTTCAACGATCCAACTGGCAGTTTAAAAAGGCAAATTGGGAAGGATATTCTGCCCAAATACTCTTAGACAGATGTTATGTTCAAAGACAACATATTGATAAAGTAAATACTTATATAACCAATCAGATTCTCACTGCAGCAAATGCTTCCATTCCAAAATCCACGCCTTATCACAAACACAGAAATAATTGGTGGAATACAGATTGTTTAATTGCCAAACAGGAAAAAAACCGTGCTTGGAATAATTTCCGCAAGTATCCCACCACTAGTAACCTAATTTCTTATAAAAGACTCAAAGCGAAAGCTAGACAAGTTAGGCGGAAAGCGAAACGGGATTCATGGATTGCTTTTGCCTCAACCATTACCAAAGACACGGATACACGGGTCATCTGGAAAAGAATACAGGCATTAAATGGCAAATTTTCTCGGCTGCCCTCCCCGATACTTCATTGGAGAGGGAAAGACATTTCTACTCCTGAAGAAGTTGCAAATGCATTAGCAGAATCATTTGCAAAAATCTCAGCTTCTGCCACCTATGCGTCTGCCTTTCAGAACATCAAAGCAGGTGCAGAACGGTATAAAATCAACTTCTTCACGCGCCGCTCACTGTCGTACAACCAACCATTTACATTAATAGAACTGCAAGAATCATTAAACAGATCTTCCAATAGCGCTGCAGGACCAGATGGAGTTCACTACGTTATGCTAAAGCATTTACTTGATGAAGACTTGAGAACTCTATTAATTTTTTATAATCGGATCTTCACTGAAAATGCCTATCCTTCTTCATGGCGCCATTCGTTCGTTATCGCCTTACCAAAACCAGGAAAAGATCCTTCCTGTGTTGAAAATTACAGGCCAATATCTCTTACGAGCTGCATGGGAAAAATTTTCGAAAGGATGGTTCATACTAGACTCACCTACATCCTGGAGTCAGAGAATCTTCTTCCAGAACAACAATATGGCTTTCGGAAAAACAGATCAACACTGGACGTGCTTATCAAAGCCGAATCTCATATACGCAATGCCTTTGTCATGAAACAACATCTAGTCATGGTCAATTTAGATCTTGAAAAGGCATTTGATACAACATGGCGCCATGGTATTATTAGGGACCTTTACCATCTGGGGCTTCGGGGCCATTTGCCGGAAATAATTCAGAATTTCCTGCAATTGAGCTCTTTTCAAGTCCGGTACAAAAACATCCTCTCTACATCTCACATTCAGGAAGAGGGAGTCCCACAGGGATCAATACTCAGTCCAACACTGTTTTCAATCAGAGTTAGTAGTATGACACGAGATATCCCAAAAACTGTACAAACGTATATGTATGCAGATGACCTTACCATTTCCTGTCAATCTCAAAGTATGAATACCATTGAACGGCAGCTACAACTTGCCATAACCAAAATAGAATCCTGGACTTCACTGAACGGTTACAGACTGTCAGAAAAGAAATGCACTGTCACACACTTTTGCAAGAAGCGAACTCTCCATCCCGAACCTGAACTGCAAATAAACAATACTCCAATCCCGCTTGTTAATACCGTTAAATTTCTTGGACTACTATTAGACCGCAAACTAAATTTCCAAGCTCACATCACTTATTTGAGAACTACTTGTTTAAGGCATTTGAATATACTTCGTTCTGTCTCATCTATGTCATGGGGAGCTGATCGGTGTACTTTGCTGCATCTCTATAGAAGTTTAATCCGTTCACGACTAGATTATGGTTGTCCAGTGTATGACTCTGCCAGGAGCACTACATCAAAACAGCTAAATATGATCCATCACAGTGCTCTGAGAACTGCGCTGGGAGCTTTCAGGACTTCTCCGATCCAAAGTCTATATATTGAAGCGCATGATCCCCCATTACACCTGCGTAGAAAAACACTACTGCTTCACTACGCTGCTAAGATCCAGAGTCTACCATCGCACCCAAGTTGGGAGTATCTCTATAATACTCGTTGGGATGCCTTCTACGAGAGCAAACCAAATGAAAATAGACCCGCCTCTCTCAGGATCAAAGAACTTGTTCAGACTTGGAATATCAATTTAAATGACATTTTCCAAGACACAACTACACCTGTTGCTCCTTGGACATATGTGTCTGTCTTTCAAGATACATACTTCCTCCAGTGGGGGAAAAATATACCTTCCTGCAATATCAGACAGTTACATTCAGCTCATGCTACGGACAACCATGCCTGTAAAATTTATACGGATGGTTCAAAAACTGAGAGTATGGTAGGTGCTGCGGCAGTTTTTCCTTTATTTACAAGTTCAGCCACACTACCGCTTGCTTGCAGCGTCTTCACAGCTGAATTATATGCTATTAAGTTAGCGCTTAGTAAGATAATTGAGCTCTCCATCTCATCTGCCATAATTTACACAGATTCTCTTAGTGCTGTCTCTGCCATAAGGAAGAATTCCTCCATTTCTCACCCTATATTGAAACAGATTCATTCCCAGCTATTCGCCTGCAGTGTGTCCAATCAGTCAATCAGTTTTTGCTGGATCCCTGGCCATTCAGGCATTCCGGGAAATGAAAGTGCTGACTTTGCCGCTAAACATCCCCAACCCGCTCTCTCACAACATCCTCAGGTTCCTTTCTCTGATTTTAAGTCGGTCATACGCAAAGTCTGCTATGATAAATGGTCACAGACCTGGAAAAGTGACCCTAACAATAAACTTTATCAGATAAAAGAAGATCCAAAGCTGTGGCTGTCTGGCTTCCGAAGAAATAGACGAGAGGAAGTGGTACTGGCAAGACTCAGAATTGGACACACTCACTATACTCATCTCTTCCTATTATTGGGGGAAAGTCCACCGCAGTGCTCATCCTGTCAGACGCAACTTACAGTCCGTCATTTCCTGGTTGATTGTCCCTTACATTCAACCATCAGGTCAAACACTTTTCAGTCACTCTCTACATTGAATATATCACCTGATTTATCTCGCATCTTAGGAAATGAAGCAAATATTGAAGAACTTTTATTATATCTAAAACATATTGGTTTGTACAGAAGCATATAATTTAATCTCTCTAACAATACGCTTTTGTGAATTAACGATGAAGAGACACAATTTGGCCGTAGTAGCCCTTGTGTCGTTAAACCGAACAACAACAACAACAACTGAAAGACGAATCAATTTGCCCAGAAGTTTTAAACCCGTTTTGAACATAACCTAACCTAATTTTCAATAAGTATGTTTAGTAAAAAATTTCTTAATGTTATTAAGATTTAACAGACAATTGAAAATTTTAACCCTTGAAAAAAAGAATAATGTAAACGTGTGGTATTTTAATTATGGCGTTTGTTTTAGAACGAAATTAGTTTTCTGGGCTCCGCAAAGGTTTGGCTTGGTGAGACGTAATCTAATTTTCCTGAAAGTTCCTACTCTCTTGATAACACAGCGATTGCAACCGATGATCTTTGCGACTCAGTGGAACGCAAATATTATTTTTATTAATTTAAAGAAGGTCGCTCTGTGCTGAGAAGCCACAGTCATCTGCAATGAAAGAAATTCACTCAGGGCGCTATTCCAAAGCAAAATTCGTTGGATATACATTGATATTTAAGATTGTGGTGAGGAATTCCAGTGTTGAATTCTTAAATCGGAAGCTTTTCAGAACTGATTCTGTAGGTGTAGCTGTTGTATATTTTTGAATTAGTACAAAGCGGTGGCTGAAACAAAACTATTCACCACACTCAGCGAAACTTTCTTGGCAGCGGGATAGATAAATTTAACAGCAAGCTAAGAGAGCCTGTAGCGACACAGGTTTGTTTTATAAACTGAGAATTGTGAATTTGAGGATCAGTTATTTTATCGAGGTACTGTATTTTAAAACACCTGGTATTATAAGGAACATCAATATAGTAGTACTGAAATAGTTATCCTGTTTTATTTTAGCTGAAGTTGGTTTTTATATAAGATCATTATTTTAATTAATAAATTTTGCTTTGAATGCGATTGTTTCACAATATTAAATCTGATATTGTTTTATGTTGTCTTGGTTGTGAAATATGTAAACTATTCTCTTAAAGAACAGTGGAACAGGCTGAACTTTTGAACTTACGAGTTTTAATTCATCGATCGCTGAAGCTGAATTCAAAGAGTCGATACTTCAATCCTTTTCTTTGGAACTATAACATGGATTTCCAAATTTTAATAGCGAAGCAAGAAACGAGACATTCTGTTATTAAAACAGCATATTGATGCAATTCGATATTTTATTATTGAGAGATGTTTTTAGCATTAAACAGATTTTTTTCATGAAATAAACGAACTACTATTTGTTCCACATATTTCAAATATAACGTTTAAATTTTTCCATTGAGACTCTGAGCTATCTCGTGAGATATTACCATAAAAGAAAAGTCAATATAAAGACCAATAAGAAAAAATATATTTCAGTCTTCGACGTTTGCTTTCTGTACAGTTCTTAAAGCGTCGAAATTGTAAGTGTATTACTTGAAGGAAGAATCCTTTTGGTTGGTCCTGAAGCCACCACGCCCGCTGTCTTAACTTTTTTTTTTTTAATTTGACGATGGGCGACTTTCCTGAGTGCCTCCTTCAGTAGCTAAGAAAGGTGAAAATCGCTCGGAGCTGTCTAGTGAATGTGGAAGGTGAGGTAACACTTCAAACCGAATCTCCTCTTTCATCTTCAGGGTAGAATGAGTGTTATGAGCGTGATCATTGTACCGCAGGCACTTATGATTAACAAAGCTGAATTATTTTTCCGAAATACTCGTGAATTAATCATGAATTTCTTCAGTATAATGAACTGACATTTTACAATTAATCCTATACGAGTGGGTATAAAAAAGTTCGCACCCTGACCGAGATAAAACATCATTAGGAAGATGTCGTTTTTAATACAAGTCGTCTACACATTCAATAACTAACATGTGGAATTTCATTCCCGTAGGTGATCGTACACCCGAGGTGGAATCTGAGGAAGGGCGCTGTTTGACAAAGTGGAGTATCGAGAAGTAATCAAGTTCCTGCATTTGCAGGGCAAGAAAGCTCAGGAAAATGACGAAGAAATTAAAGCGTGTATGGGCAGAACTGTCCATCCTATGACACTGTACAAAAGTGGAAACAGGAGTTCCAGTGCTGTCGTACAAGTGTCTTTGACGAGCCAAGAGAAGGAAGGCCATCCACAGACAGTGAGACGGTTGCAAAGGTTGAGCAGCTGGTGCTGAGTGACAGACGTGTGACAATTCAATTAACCGCAGGTGCCGTGGGAATTAGTTATGGGTCTGCCCACAGCATTTTACATGACCATCTGCACATGTCTAAGGTCTCCGCACGGTGGGTTCCAAGATTGCTGACGTGTTCTCGCCAACTGTTGGATTTGTGTAATGCGGATGTTGAGAACTTTTTTGATCGGTTGGTGACAAATGACGAATGCTGGATGTACAATGAAGAAACCATTGCGTGGGTGCCGCTTCGATTCGTCTCAGGAAGTCATCAATGAAGTGGAATCGTGGTTTCAGGCAAAAAGTGCGGACTTCTATGATCAAGGCATTAAATAACTGATCCACAGATGGGAGAAATGTGTTACTAAACACGGAGAGTACATAGAAAAAGGATTAAAGTTCCTGTGAAGTTTCACCTTTCTAGGGTTATTATTTCTAGTTAAGGGTACGAAATTTTTGATACCCCTCGTAGATTTTAATTCAGGTTGGCTCAAAAATAAAATTAAAAACAACATCCAATTCTTCGTAGGTTAAAACTGCTTGTTATAAATTGCGTTTATATTATTATTTGTATTACCGTTTAAAAATATTATGCTATTTCCGATTTGATTTTTATCTCCTGGGAATTCGGCACCCTCGGTGGGTTCCCTTATTGCGCAGTGGTGCCGATGTTGAGGATCATTCACAGATCTTTCTATCTTCTTCCTCCAAAAAATGATATAAAAATAAAAATGCTATTAGGAATAAAAATTAGGTTATAATATTGCGAAAGCTGAAAGGAATTATGACACCTTGTTTAGTGTATAGCCACGTAATGGGGCTCTATTTTTAGCACTTGTTGGACCACCGTTTTTTGAAATTGGTATAACACTATCTATTAACCTATTTCGAAAAAATCTATTAAAAAGGGAGGAAAAAGCAGATTGCCGAGACCTTAATTGCAATATAATTGGCAGCAGCTATCCGTCCCACAAAAAAGAAGAGGAAATTTTGCATTACTGGCAGTTAGTTGAATTTCTAGAATATGAAACCATTCAAGTTTACTTGGATTTGATCCATTAAGGCTTAATCGTAGTCCTAATTAAATGCGACAACAGGAAGTTTTAAAAATCGAGCTAGTTTCTTTGACATTTGGTAATTAATCTTTTCTACCTCAGGAAACCCCGAAGCAAGAAGAATCGATGTTTTAAATAGCACTCAATAAGAGAATATTTCAGGCATTCAGTTACAGTAAGAAGTAATTTTCTTTAAAATAACATACGTTTAGTTGGTATAGTAAAAAAGAATGCGCAGGCCTTTTTCTATTGGCAGCTTAGCTTTTATAAGATGTCAATAGAAGGTGGTAAGTTTTATGTATTTGTGTGTATGTCTGTTATGGATAGGTGAGAAAAGAGCCGTTGCCTCTGGGGATAGTCGAGAAAAATCTCTTTTCTTTAGCTCAGCCTAAGAAAAAAGTGAACAACAATGACTGTTCATTTTAAAAAGAAAAAAAAAACCTTGCAAGTGGGTAGATGGTGTTTATAAGGCAAGAAAACTTCAGTGAAGAGATGAACTAAGGTGGGTGTGGCCAAGTATTTAACTTTGCATTAACTTTATAAAGTAACTTCATCAAAAGTAGAGGTTGTCTCAACTGCCCTAAACACAGATCCGGTTGAAGTCAGCACAGTCATTCTTTTATTAGCTCTCAACACGAGTTGTACTGTTTATTTGCACCATGTTCAGAAAAATATTAAAATCGGAGAAATCCAACAGTTATTATTTCTTCTTCCGTCCGTTCGTTCGTCCGCATGTAATAAATCTCCTCCTGGTGGATGGATTTTCATGAAATTTTATATTTTGGTCCTTTTATAAAAGTCATTAAAATCAGATCGATAGAAATCCGATATTATTTATTTATTATACATATCACGTATGCTGTCCCTATATCGTAGTTGAAGCACTGGATATTATGTTTGTTGTTATTCGCTGGTTCAAGGAATGAATGGGCAATGTGTGGCTGATGAGCAGAAACAAACATTTCTCTGTCTTTCTTCTAGAATTCCCTAATTATTACAATTTGCTAACACTTCTGAAATGTAACGCACTGCGTACATTAACTAACTTATTCTTTATTCTCGAACTCCCGTATATTATTGGGCTCCGAAAAATAATAGTATTCAATTTATGGAATTACAATTACTTGCAGAACGCGTAACTTAAATGAAATGTTCATTCGGATATAGCCTCTTCAAACCACTTGAATAATTAATTCGTGATTATTATTATATTAGCCATAATTTAACTAAATTGTTTTGCTTGCTGCTCAGAATATGAACTGATGAGCACATAAGTACAGGTACTCTATTATTTAGGCCTTTGATTTTTCTCCTTTATTAAATTAACTATTCGAAATTCTTCAGATGATTGTAATTTATTTTATTTCTGATTCATTAATTAATTTCCATGCTGATAATTACATTCCATGTAGGAGACAAGCTATTCCGTGACAATGCAATATATGGTTGCTCTTAGCTTTGGATAAAGGCAAAGGATCGCATTAAAATATAACCATAGAGATAAAAAAAGAAATCATGACACAGTTGTCAATACTAACAATTCTGTTACTTCTAATTACACCACATTATTGCATGTTTCTTTTGGTCAGCAAAGAATTTATTTCAGATTAAGTGTGAATCCAGACCGATCTTCATGCTATTCAAACTGAAAAGTACGTATACTATGTCTTTCTTTAGGATAGAACCACTTTGGACATTAAAAGAATTTCTGAAGGAGTTCCGAATTGATAATCCTGCTGTTAATGAGCCTAAATAAGAATATTTAACGTTGAAGAATGTACCATCTGAATTCAACTGCATCCAGAATTGCATGTTAGGTTTTTATTACAGCAGTATTAGTTTTGATAACTTCGATTTGGGATGTCACTCTTTTGTTGACCATCGGGGCTTAATTTAAAGTTTGGACATACGTGACGTGGTCATCTATAAATTTTCTGATATTCTTAAATCGATCGACCAATCCTTTTAGGAATCGAAGGGTTCTAAATTCCGTGCCACAGATGGTATTTATGTAATTACTGAACACGTGTTCTTCAGCTCGGTCACTAGCAGTCTGCAAAGTTGTTCTTTAAGATTCATTCTCCCCTAAATAGATCCACTTTCTGTTAAGTGGATATACGTTCCCAAACTGGTAACCGAGCCAACTTAATCGGGAACGGCTTTAAGAGAAGACAATGTTCACAGCCTTTAGATGTCTTCTTATAGCCACAAGATTGGTCTCCGGATAGTATGCAGTGGGCCAAAGAACATCTTTAACTGATATGTATTCTTCCGAACTACCTATCACTGTTATTCGGTGTTTTCTAGAAAGATTACATTCCAATAAAAGTATCTGTTTGTCGATAGGATTCCGTAAACATTCGCAGACCTATTAATCCCTTTAAGAGGTGGCGAGTGTAAATTTTTTACCTGTTTACCTTTCCCCAGAAATGTTATCTGAAGTTTAAGTTGTTTTGCAGTTCCGATCTATACCGAATAAAGCCTTGATGTTCAATGCTCGCTCACTAGAATTTCAAAGAATAATATTTTTATAACGAAAATCTTCAATACTTTTTATGTTGAATTCGCGCCATAGGCCTGTAGTTAATAACAATTTTCTTTGTCCTCTTTGAGCTCGGGTAAAATTCTTCTCGTTTTAAATGCATTGAAAAAAGCGCCACATGAACACTGAATAATTAAAACAATGTTTAGTTAAAGATTCTTCAGGAAAGGCAAAATAGATCATAAAACTTCACTCTGGACTCTTCGAAGACGAAGAAAAGTATCCCATTCCATTACCAAAGAAATGTTAAGAATTCATATTTTTTCGGGTATGACATCGACTTGTCTCAAAGATTCACAAAGGCACCCCGGTTTGCCGGCCTATTTTAGCTCCCCACACGGCAGATTTCATAAATCTCGCGCTATGCTACCTAACGGCCAGACAGAAGGGTGAGGTACAACACCCCAACGAATTTTCAGAATCAATAATCGTCTCAGGCACAGGAAAGATTGCTGTGGTCATGACGCAAGTGGTGATTTGTCACCTTAAAATATTCATCCGCAGCTGTCGCTTCGGAGCTCACTAATGTGCCCCGGAAAGAATATTCAGAAAGTGAGAGAGAATGAGAAAAATCTTGAGAAAAGACGACAGTTTTTATATCTTAAATTTTCTTTTTGAAAATATCCGGTAAATGGTGAATTGCCCAAAGTGAAATATGGTAGTTTATTCTCGGCTCGAATCAGCTCGATACGTTACTCAATGGATTCTCTGTAGCCATGGCAACCCCGCCGTATGTATTTGGTTGGCAGCGGAATATTTGTTTGATCTGGATTTAATCATAATTACCAAACTATCTGATTTTTGATTTTCAGCCAAATTGCGATGTACTCAAACCAAACATTGCCTAAAACAATGTGGAATAATCAGTCCCAAAACACTCGCATGCCAGAATAGTGGAGAACAGAAAACAAAGGCGATTGACAAATACATATCATTCCTGTGGTCTTTCGCAAATATAGGGTAAGGAGAACGCGGTAATTTCACTGAATGCTTGATTGATGGTTGTTCTATACAGCCTCGATGATTTGTGGGAAATAGTTGTACAGGAGCACTGGCATCCCGCAGTAATTAATTCTAGCCGCTAAGTGGCATGTATCGAGTGGAGTTGGTCACTTTATGGCCCCATTCAGTAATAGTCAGCTTTGCAGAATCTCGCTGAAGATTTTAAATTGTTGTTCGGCATTTACAAGAAAACTGCAACCACAGAACTGCGGGAAGTATGTAAGGAAAATGTGTATTGGGGATGAAAGAGAATCATGTAAACGAACATGGTAATCAAAGCGTTATTAAGCTGCATGCTGTTACATGTTAAATATTTGAATCTCTATACTATACTATATGCCATGAGAAACTTTGTAGAAATCACAAAACTCAAGTTATTACAATTTAAATGCAATATTTTCATTGATCCACCTCATTCGGCTTTGACTGGTAATGTGTGAAGTGGATCATTTGTACTTAATGCGTGTAGTGTAATGTGTGAAGTGGATCATTTGTAGGGGTTCCCCCCACCCATCTCCACATATTGTACATTGTTGCGTGTAACAGATCACTGTTTAGGCCAGAGATTTAAGTGTGTTTTGTGGGTTTTGGAAAGTTTAATGTTGTGTATCGTTGTTCTTCTGGACATTTAGCCGTTGTGCTCCTAGTTGGGACCCACCGTTGCCCACACTTTGCCCCGTGAAGACAGACCAGGGACCCAGCAATTTGAAGTTTACTCTGGCAGGTTCTGCCACCTAATTTCCTGAAATTTCGGTGGCTACGACCTATAAAAAAATTAAAAAAGCTATATGGGGAAGTGAGCGCTATAAATGGGTTAAGCCGAAAGAGGTTCACGTATGCATTTGAAATTTGTACATTTTAAAATTTTTTTTCTGTGTGGGTCATTCGCTTTGAGTATAGATAGAAAGGGGGAGACTGAAGACTGGGTGGGGGAAAGCCAGAAATATGGGGACCATGGAGAAGGCGACCCCACAAGATAAGTGAGGCAGGCCCTTGCCTCACCAGACGAAGAGCGAGGGGGAGGAGGAGACCGGCCCTAGGCAGCAGCTCTGCGGTTCATCGAGTGAAGCCAGTCCAGTCCCTGTGGGGATCGGACTAGTGATGAGGTCGTTCATAGGGTATGATCATCTGGTTAGTACCAGTTTTGGTATGTCGCATTTGGTGAGTCATCCAAATCACATTTTGTCGAGTCAGGATAAGGTGTCATCATTCGTGGGACAGTGATCCTGTCCGAGCAGTCCTAGGTTTTCCTCACTGTGGGGGCAGGCAGAGGTCCCACGTTTCACTTGAGGGTGTCCATGCGGACCTTGTGTTTCAGGTCCGTTTTAATGTCCCGGTGTCAGGATAGTTGGTTGGTGTTCGAAATTCACTAGTGGGTAACCAGTAGTTTGACTTGTGTCCGTTTGCTTTTTTCAGGGTTAAAGAGTAGGCTCTAGAGTAGTCCCGGTAGGGTCCTTAGTCTGGCAAACATCTCTTGGGCAAATTCTAAGATAGTCCGGTAATGGTCCTCCTCCAGCAGTATAAGGCGCTCCCGATCCTTTGGGTTGAAATGGATATTCATGATGAGATGGCAACGGAGATCTTAGAGGGGGCAATCGTGCATTAAATGCGTCCAGGTTTGTTCCTCACCGCAGTGGCATAATGTGATTCTACAATACCGAAGACAGCCAATTTTCATTGAAAGATCCGTGCCCTGTGAGCAGAAAAGTGGTGTTGAGGCCAGGTGAGAACCAGGGTGGTTGGCATGGGTAGACTTGCAGGATGTCCGGGATAAATTTCCGGTTCACGGCGCCCTTGGTTGAGTCCATCCATCTGGATTACCAGATTTGTCCAAGGCAGGTTGTAAGGCGTTTCTTCTATGTTCCAGTGTTTCTGAGTGGGTTGTTCGTGAAACCAATGCAAGTCACTGTTCTTTCCTTTGAAACGTGGTACAGTAGGCCGCAACGGATGATTTCCAGGTCTAGAGGGAGACAGCCCACCAGGACCTGGAGTGCGTGCGAGCTCACAGTACAGCACGCCCTTCAGATGGTTAGTAGAATGGAACGCTGTATAGTCTAATTTTTTCTTATTGACTGCCGTGGTGGCTTTTTTAAACCAGACACCCGCGGCATATTAACAGAGCTCGGATAAATATGGCTTTATAGAAGAGGGAGAGTGTCCTCTTCTTTAGTCCCTAGTTCTTCCGGGTAACTCTGGCAATAAATGCTGAGTACTTCTTAATTTTTGTTTGCAGATGTACAAGATGTGGGGCGAAAGATAGGTTCTTGTCAAGAGTAAATCCGAGATGCTTCAGTTCTGTTGTTAATTTTATTGTGATATCTTGATTTGCAGTGGCCTGCTTATGTCGAGAGAACCGTTTAGGAGTATCGAGGAAGTTTTGGTGGAGGAAATTCTCAGGTGACTGACTGGCCTATTTCTGTTGCCTGATTTGCAGTAGCTTCCATTTGGGCTGTGCTGTCCGCCTGTAGCATGAGGACAAGGTCGTTGGCGTACGCTGAGAGACAATCTCAGGTTCGAGTTAGTCCCTTCCAGGCGTTTTCCTGTTTCACAGTTTGGTCACTGCCAAAAGGAGTTCTGCATGAATGAAACGTACACCGGGCAAAGTCAGTGCACGTCGCAAGAACTTCGTATCTGAGGCTTTGGAGTCCCGGGCACAACGACGGGACTGCACCGGGGGCTGGTCGCTTTCGTCCGATCGCAGCGGTTGCTGCTTCTATAATAATTGTTGTTATGGCTGTTTGACGTTGGTCTGGTGTGAAACCTGCACGGGCAGCTTCAGTCAACTTTTCTCTGAAAAGGTCCCAGTTAGCCGTTTTCACTGCAGATCTGTGCAGGGTGAGTCTAGGTATAGATTTATGGGTGAGAGCACGATGTAACTGAAAGGTGATAACTCTGTGGTCTGAGGTGGTCCAATCTACTCTGACCACCCAGGAGGATAGGTGGTTGGCGATGGAGTGAGTGGCCAAACTGACATAGATGGTGCTTCCAAGAGAGGGCTTGAAAAGGTGGGTGGATTGTTTGGTAAGCAAGTCTTACCAAACAATCCACCTGGTTGGTTGAGAACTGTGAGGCTGTTGTTGGTAAGGAATTCTTCAAGGCGCCGTACATTTCTGGATCTGCATCTTTTGGGAGTTATGCTGTGCATGCCGGTGACCTACAAGTTTACATCGGCACAGATGATGATTTTAGCATTAGGAATTTCATGTAGGACGTTCTGCAGGTAGTTTACCGCCGGGAGGATGTCTTCACCCGGTCGACAGTATATTGATATTGCAAAAAAGTTCCCAGTGGGGAGATAATATGGGCAGAGGCAGCCCATTGTTGCACAGATGTGAGATCTTGGTCACCGTGAGGTCAGGATTGCGGACGATCGGGGCCGCCCAAGGGGTGTCTCCGTCGTGCTGTACCACTTTGTAGTTGAGTGGGTATCCTCTCACCACTCGACTATGCGAGTATGGCTTCCTGGAGGAAGAGAATGTCCAGGTTTTCCTCTTCTGCCTTTTTTTTTTTTTTTTCACATACATGGTCTGTAACTGCCATGGCCCTTTGTACGTTGCGTTGCGCAAATTTCATTATAGTTGAGTTATAATTTTAGGTAGAGCCCATAATTTATTCTTGTTTGTTGTGCACTCTTGGCTCTAACGTACACCGGGCATTTATTGTCTCTGATCAATTGTCTCTTGTCGGTAGGTAGTTTTTGGACCTTACAATTGGCACAGGTTGGAGCATCTTTCTTGTTGGGGCAAGAGTAAAAGGTCTTGGTTCGAATCCTGTGTCGAAGGGAGGTACTTTTGTGTTCCTATAATGCCGAGGCTGAATTAGAGTGGATGTTTTTCATCTGCCAGAACAAACTGTCCGAAATTTATAGCCAGAATTCATTCATGTCCCATAGCTTTAGTTGCCTTGGCGTTAGTCTAACATAACTACTGCGACAATGGGTTAATATACCAATATGAATAAATAAAAGGCTTTGTACAAAGTCATATGGGCCTGTGAATTATATTAATTATGTTAAATATAGGAAACAATCTTATTTTTTCCCTGCAGATACGTAAAAAAAAGCTAAAAAAGCTACCACACATGTGTCCATTGGGATTTTTCTGATGTAAGGCCAGTAGTATCTTAGTTTTTCCACCGAAATATTCGGGTTTTTCATCCAACAAAACACATATTCTGTCCATAGAATAGATGCACAGTTGCTGATTATTCTAAATCATCGTTCTTTGGCTTAAATGCCCACAATAAATGGGGGATGAAACGTGTAAACTTTAGCCGTGCACTTGAATAAATAGACTACAACGCGAAAAAAAAAAAAACAATACCTTCTGCCGAGATGAGATTCGAACCCGGTCGTTTTTCTACAGTGTGGAAGGACTACAACGGCAATCTTTGTGGGATTGAGGGTGTGTACCGCGAAAGCTACACACAGTCACACCCACAGATATTTAGTATTTGCTTTGTATGTTTTCAAATTATTTCTTTTCCAAAACTGAGATTCTGTATCAAGGACTTTAATGATGATTCACTTCTCTCTGTCTGAGAATGCCCGCATCCACATATTTGAAATCCGATATGGCGTTAAAATCGTGGTTATACGATTTAAATATAGTTAAGATTCCTAGTTACATTTAAACTTTTTTGCAAACTAATTCGCCAGTTCAGCATCTGTCGTGATAATCAATATTGGAATAAATTAATTTACTACTACTGGTTGTATATTCAGATTATCCTTCAAAAACTTCTTTCTCTTCTTAATCTAATTGTGGTTAAATGTTATTTAGCACTACACAAAGAATGTGGGAAGAGATGGGATATCCTCTACCCAATTTCGGTTTAAAACACTTAAATTACATCCCTTCCCCTATATTAGCAAGAATGTTTGTAAATGAGAAAGCATTTAAAATCTACATTCTCGTAGCAGTGCTCTGAAAAAAGGAATTGGGCTGTAGTGCAGCAGTAGCATAATTAACAGGATGTTGTTGTTGTTGGCCAATGCTGCTGCTTCTGCTGTCCACAGAGTTGGACGTTAACATGGTTTAGGGTTCATTCAAGTGTTATACAAAACTTTTTTCCCCGATGTAGCATCATTTCGTGTTAGCGGCTTTGCTAATAGTCAGAATGATTTGTTATGGAATTCGGACAATCCCCGTGTATTCGATTAAAATTGGCGTTTGGTGTGCTCTCACGGTGCAGGATTATCGGTCCAATATTCTTTGAGGACACTGTGGAATCAAAACACTATCAAAACATTTTAATACAGTTCATCACTTTGCTTAAGGCCGATAAAAGGTATTCTTGGTTTCAGCAAGACGGGACCACGCTCGAACGACCATGGAATTATTGCGAGAATTTTTTGGAGAACAGTTAATTTCACGGGGGGGGGCTGTGCCCCCTAGGTCACCCGACTCGTCCCCAGTAGGTTTCTTTCTTTAGGCCCATCTCGAAAGGCTTGTTTAACTAACATCTCAGAGGCTACTGCAAGAATAAATCAAAGAACGTAGCACAGAATATGGTGAAACAAGAGAAGGCTTGCATGCAGCAGAATGGTGAGCACTTTAGCGTCTCTTGTGAACTGTATTTAAGCAATTATTTCATTGTGCTTTTGTAAGTATTTGATTGTTATTATAATAAATATTATGATGTGAAATTCCGGTGGCGTTTTAAAATGAATATCCTCTGAATTAATTTTATTATTTTGTAAGCAAATCATGAATAGTTTGTGATTAAATGGTTGGGCGTGTAATTTTTCATATGCATTTAAAACACCGTGATCCCAAGTGGAATCGGCGTCCGTTGATTCAGTTTTTAACCACCGAACTTCAAGAATCTTGAGAAATTCATTACAGAATATTTGCTTTGCGTGATGAAGGTGGCTATTGATGAGGATGCTATTCAGAAACAGTTGTAGTGGAGTGGAGTGGAGTGTTCAAAGAAGTGGAATGCAGTTACATTCCACTACTTTTTGAACAATCCAATACAGTCATCGACTCTTGTAAGACTCGATTTACCAGAGTCGATTCTATATTTCTCTAGTTCTAGTAATCATTTTCTCGGCTACCGTTTCCCTTTTTTGTTAAACTCTAAAGAAACTGATTCCAACATTTATTCTGAATGGTACACTGAAACTTCGAACCACCTGCGCCTCAGCATCAAACACAAGCGACCGTGAAAACTAACAAAAGAAAGCAGGCTGCTTCATGATAACGCACGCTCATGCTTTACCAATCCGATTAAGGATTTGCTTCAAAATATGCCCTAGGAGGCACTCAAGACATTGAGACACTGTCCACATTTGTCACCATGTTTTCAGTCCGCTCAAAAAGCTTCTAAATTACTTTGCTTCAGTTGAAAGCTGGAGCCAAACCAGCCGTTAAACAGTGGTTTCATCAGCAGACGATTCTCAATAAGGAATATGCAAATTAGGGAATCAATGGGACACGCGTGTACCTTCCTGAGTTGTTGAGGTACACGCAAAAGGTGTAATCCGTTTTCTTGAAGTTCCCTGTCCTAATATCCGGCAGTCGCATAAAAGTTTTAAGTTGCTGCTGCGGTGTATTCGATGCATCACCCCGGGCGCCTTTTCCAACGCACGGACGCCCTCCATTAGCTTATTGCTTCCAGTCGGGCTGGGTAAACATTTAACGGCACCGGAAGGGATGTAAGTCTAAGTGGGACTCGCACTTTGCTGTCGTTACCAAAGAGTTCTTTGTCGATTCTTTGCACGAGCCGGGGGAAGAACAAACGAGTGCGCGCCTCGGTACGATTATTTGCTTTTATCGAAACGTGTTTGTAAATAATTCCCGATCTACTTAAGTTTGCGTTTCGATGACCTCCTCGTTGAATCGTAAATGCAGATCGGATAATAACGCAGCGCCCTCTGTGCGCTGTTGTAAGAGCGAGCTTTAATGGAAACATCCGATGAATTATTAGCGCAGAATACCACGGTACGATAATCTAGCGGTATTGGCACAGCGAAAGCAATCAAACCGCGCACGTGCTGAATGTGGTTTGACCTGAGCGGGGAAGAAAATAAAAAAAAAAGGGTTTGTTTAAAATTCCGTTTGATGATGGTAATGTCGTTCTAATCAGTCTATGGGCACCGAGGAATTTTTTTATCCTTTTATAGTGATTACTTTGGCATGGAAACTAATCAAATATTTTATTTATTTATTTATTTATTTCTCTCCCGAAATGCATTTATACCCGTATGCAGAGTTTTAATTTCTTCTTAATTGGATATTCATCCTTCGTATTTAGAAATCACTCGTGTTTCAAGATAATTCTCTCTGTTTCATCTAATATTTTGAATTACTGATATATATATATATATATAGTGTGCATTAATTCGAGTACTGTAATTATTAACTAATCGCTTGGATAAATATATCAAAACACCCTTTTATTAGAATATAGTCCACTTATTTCATAAGAGATGGCAGCACTTGTTTCGTCAGTGGAATTTGGTGTATGCTTGTTTTGAGAGTACACTTTTATTCCCCTGCGCTTTTTGTAAACAACTCATTAAGTTACTAAAAAGGAGAGAAAATTGTGCTTTGTTGAAGGTACCTTTGAATCCGTTGGTTAAATTTATTTTGTTCAAATAGTTCAAAATAAATAACTGAAACTTCAGATCGCGGCCCCATCCACTGATTGGTTCATACTTTTGGAGCTCTCTCTCTCTGAATAACTGTATATGAATTAATTACAGTATATTTTTAATTTGATAAATATGGAACAGAAGAAGAAGCCGGATTGTAATAGCAAGTGTTGTCAGAATCAAAGCCTGCAAATTCAAATGTAAATTAGTATAAATAGAAATGTTTAAAATTAAAAACATGTATAAATCTTAATAAAGAAATTAAAATTACGTTTTTCTCTTGCTATAAGAGAATAGAATGCATTCCTATCCACATAGATATGTCTATAATGGCATGCAATACGTTTTTTTCCCAAATTGTTTCAAAATGTTTGTACTTTTTAAGAATATATGTACTTTGTAAGATGGACATTGTCTACAGGACGTGAAGCCCCATCTAAGCTTGAAGTGCGGTGCAGTTGCACCAGAAGTTCCATTATTGAGTTCACTCGCTTACTCATAGTGCTTTGATCAGTTTACGGAAAAGTGGTGGAATCAGTTCCGTGTGCTTTAAAAATTACCCCCAGTTCATTGTTTTTCAGTGTTTTAATATTTCTGTAAGTTGTTTTCGAATTTATTGAAGTGATGTTTTGTGTTAAATTGCTGGGTCAGCCAATGTCGTGGCGATTACCCATTAACCCATGGGTGATGGCGTATTCCTACCGTGCCCTAAAAAAGAGAAAAAGAAAGAAAGAAAGAATAAAGATTCTTTTGGTTATTTCAATTATTAAATTATTTTTATTTGTCATGTAAAATTATATATGCACATGGTGACCGGATACTCGTCTGTAATGCGCAAATAATAAATTATTAAATAGCGCCATTTAAAAGGATAAAGAAGGGGGCCACTTTCCCACACTATCTGAGCAAAATGATATTCAAAGAAACGGATGGCTTTATCTGTAGCTGACAGCTGAGAACGTTCTGCAGTCACGGAGGTTGTTGAAGAGATTGATGCTACCGATGCTACAGCATGAAATCAACTTTCATATGTTAGTGCTAGGGCTTAACACGGCAGCTCAACACTCTGTGCTCATATGCTCAACTGTTCGTAAAGTCCTTCAATCCATCATTCATTGGTACTAGCACACTTTCCCTATGATTTCTTGCGAGGATGGAAGACGATGACGTGCAGCCCGGAACACTTGTAGGCCAACCAGGCTCATTTCCAGTTAAGTGCTGTTATCAGTACCTATAATTGTTGGGAGCAGAGATCATCACTTTCCAGGAGTTTCCAATGAAGTACCACGCCATCACCCATGTGTTACTGTTGGTGTTAGTTGTCTGACGGCACCGAGGATTTCCACCTTGGGTTTTGCAACAAATTTCATAATCGACCATTTTAATTTAAGAAGATTCGAGCTCATGGTCCAAAGACGTATACCGTCTGATAACCGAATGTCATTGTGATTTTCTCCACATCGTGTGATTCTTGCTCTTGAGGAGAGGTAGGATGCTTAAAAACAACTGTCTTATTCAGATGGGGCTCTTCCACACATTGGTCGTCGAATAGCCCATCTTCTTCGTAATGATGTAGTCATTCGACGATGACTACATCATTTCTTGTTACTTTTGAAACGTTTGACCACCCCCAATCGCTGTACAAGAAATCTTGTGACATTGGCTTGTGGGATATCTCAAGGATGGGCGTATCAAGGGTATATCAAATCTCTGAGTGATTCAAAAGAAAGTACGTCGCTAACATTCCCTCTGACATGCTTGGGGTGACAGTTGGCCACGCCATTACAGGAAAACAACGGGATTTTCCTGTAATAAAACTTATAATCATGTTAAATAACTATTATTTTTTTTTTTTTTTTACGATTGCCTTATATACAATGTGGTTTGTTCGTATCCCTTAGTCAGTAAGCATAGCCTTCTTTTTTTTTTTTTTTTTTTTTTTTAATCCGCAGATTCAGTTAATCCAATTCACTTAATTTTTCCGAAATTTCACGAATATAAAACTAAATTTTCATTAAAATTACCGTACAATATTTATAATATTTCATTTATTTAAGTATTATTTATAATAATGATATTTCAACCACTAGATGGCGGCAGCAATCAAGTGAAATCTTTTGCCATTTTAATTTCCCAATTATATCGTTTAGGACTAATTTCGCTAAAATAAATAGATGAATATACCGTGAATTACACAAAATTAGTTGTAGATCACTACACTAGCACTTCGGTTTAATATGCTGTTCTGTTATGTATAATGATTCATTGAAACATTGCGAACAATTGATATCCCATCGAGTCTCCTGTTATTGTATTGCAGTTCCATAATTTCATAAGAGATGGCAGCACGGGCATTTAAAAGATACGTTGCACATTTCTGTTGCTTCATAATAAATGAATTTTGTATGAAGCACCGCAAGCTCTCATTATTTCAGTGTCATCTATTTATAAACATGAATTCTGTCGAGATCTATTGAATGCTTTTCTATTAAGAAATGCCCTACCTGAGGTTCACTAAAACAATATTCATTATTCTTTAGTGATGAACGGACAATGGTGACAGTAAAGTTTTATTTTAATAAAAGATGATGTACGTTCGGCAGAAGTTAGTTTCATACATGAAGTTTGAAGCAGAATAATGAGTTCTTTCTATATGCACCTGAATAATATTCAACTCGCTGTCATATCAAGTCTACCTTATGCACAAGTAAAGTAAACAAAAAGCTGCAAAATAAAACTGCTGTTATCAATCTTCATTTTTAAAATTCCCTTTATATGCGAAAGTTACACTTTTGAAGAAACAAACACCAAATGAGAAGTAAATTAAATACGTTCTGTGGTCTGTTTTCCTGTTTCTGAGTTGAATCCCGGAGAAGGATGAAAAGAAGCCCACAAATGTTCGACGGGATAGAAGACGATTTTAGGAAGGATGTAGATTTGCTTGAGCGAGTACAGAGAAGGGCAAGATTGGTGTGGGGAACGAAGGGGTGCTCTTACCAAGAAAGGCTTTAAGTTCTGCAAATTGCAGCGTCTGGAGGCTAGGACGTGATCTGATTGAGGTTTTTAAAGCATTAATAGGTTGAGAAGGCTCAATTCTGATGGGATTCTTCCTCTTCCTCAGATTAAGAACCTGAGGGATCATAGATTCAAATTGAGGAAAGACAATTGCAGAATAGATGTTCGGAAATTTGCATTTAGCCAGCGTGTGGTTGATTGCTGGAATAAACTTCCATCTGTCGTTGTGGAAGTTGGTTCCTTAAAAAAATTCAAGGAGGAACTGGACAAACTTTTAGAATGGATGTGTGGAATAGGAATTTTTTTTTTTTACGTTAAAATCGTTTTTACTGGCATTATTCCAAACTTTTTGTAACGAAAAACCGTCATACGAAAAGCGTTCTTTATTCCAGTTTAATTTATCTTCTAGTGGACCAAATTTAATGAAATTTTGCACGGAGCTTCATCTTAGCTATATACTAGAGGAAAAGTTTTCAGACCTCTGAAAATTGCAGTAGTTTTTCCAGGATAGTGAGAAATATGATCAAGGAAATTTTCTCACGTAATAAATGGGATAATGTGGACGTATAGCATATTGTTGGAAAGCTAAGGAATTTAAAAACGAAATATTAAGGTTTTAAGATAGAAAACAAACTTTCGAAAACGCATCTGGTGTTTTCAGATTGATGTAATTTTCTTCTTTACAATTAAACTCGAGGCTGGAAAAGAGTTTTGCACATGTATGAAAACATTCTTCAACTTGCACACGTCATCAGATCTTTCGACAAATACTACACGTATGGAACAACTATAGACGGTGATATTTAGTCGTGAACTCTCAATGTAAAAATTATATATCCTACTTTAGTCATCGCAAACCGATATGTAAATTATTATTAATAAAATAAATATTATCCATAAATTTTATTAATATCTGAAAATTAAAACGTTTTTAACGCCTGCCGATGACTCTTAAATGTAAAACACGTTAAATATGCTAGCTGCAAGTCATTCTTGCTTTCTTGTATCACATGCCTCTACTACTATGAGCCTTTTTCACACGCTGTTAGTGCATGTATCCTATCCATTATATGGGACAGATGACTAACTGATCACACTGATACGTAAATGAAATATGACAACATTTTCCAGATTATTATGAACCTTGATGCAATAGTTGATCATTAAACAAAGAATCCGAGAATGGTTGGGACAACTTATGATTGAGATCTGATTAATGATAGATCAGTGCCAGTTAAGAATTAGTTACTATAAGGACATAAAGGATGGTGTTTGCTTTAGTTTCAAATTCACAGATATTCATCTAGCCGAGTGACTACGGCACGGTTGAACAGTTTCTCGCAGCCTGTCTGCACTGCTCAGAAAACGTTATATCTTCCCTTTACTTTAGTTTTTCATCTGTACAACAAGAAAATCGACCGTAGAATATACACTCTTTTTAGGCACGATGTATTGACGCTTCACTCCTCACTAAATGCCTCAGCCCTTCTTGATTGAGAATATCTTTTAGAGTATTAAGGTTACCTATGCAGGATGAAAGATGATTCCTTTTTTCCTAAGAAAAATGTAATCCTCCTTTACTGTTTTCCTTCTTTAACTTTGGAAATGTTTTGCTGTTTTTGTAGTTATGTCATACTTTGAATTCACAGCATACATTGATTAGTTACTACAGACATTGCAGAACTTTATATAGCACTTTTAATGGAACTCTTTCTATGCTCCTAACTAAAATCTTTAATATGTGTATTAGTAGTGCAAAACGATGCAAAGAAGCGAACTTGTACACCGTAAGCCAAAAAAGGCAACACTTCCTATATCACCTGTCCATTCCTAAGTTTATTTATTCAAAATACCTCCTCTACAATACCAGATGAGAGTTTGTTCCAAAAAACCGACTACGCAGTGGCTGAAGTGAGATTTCCGCACATCTATCTTGCGACCATCCTTCCTCAGTTTGATTTTATACCCCCACCTCGTGAGTGTGGTTTGAGCAAGAGGAAGGATTCCATCGGCACCGAGCTTACTCAGTCCATTCAAAGCCTTAAACACCTCAATCAGATCACCTCGCAGGTGCATAATCTCCAAGCGCTGTAGTTTGCAGAAGCCCGTTTGGCTCCCCTCGCTAGTCTCGTTGCTCTCGTCTGAGCCCTTTCCAACCGACCCACATCCTTCCTAAAATGAGGTTTCAAAACCTGTATGGAGTATTGAAGATGTGGCCTGTCCATCGTCTTATACAATGGGATAATTTCCTTCATATCCCTGCTGTAAAAATTCCCATATATCATTAACAGAACCACATGAGCTCTTTGGCAGCCTGTCTGCACGCTCAGAAAACTTCATATCTGACTGCACAATAACCTCCCCAGTCTTTTTCATTCTCCACTACCCTGTGTGTGAGTGTACCACACAGTTGGTACGTTAATTACGGGTTACTGCCACCCATATGAAGTAGCTTGCATTTGTCAATATTAAACTTCAATTGCTACTTCTTAGACCAATTCAATTTGTTTAGGTCTTGTTGCAGTAGCATATCCTGATTAATTTATTATCGACGAGTTATTTCCAAATCGTATTCAGATTTAGAAAAGTATCAAGATCAGTTGAGTGTATTACGCATCACGACTGTAAATTGCGTATTTTCTAAAACGAGTTTCTTTTTAAGACTGAATAAAGCATCGATTTGGGAACTTTCGAAAAAAAACCAACCAACCTTCTCCTTAAACCAGAAGTTTTTAAACTTTGTGTGCAGCTCCCTCCCAATTTTGTCTTTTCACCTTCATCTCTTATTCTAGTTTCAAAATTTGTAAATGAAATTAAAATTCATACAGTAATTAAATCAATGTTGGAATGGCTGGATCCCTGTCTACTCTCTTCTGCGAGGCGAGCCTTCCAGGTTAAAAACCCCTTCTTTACACTAACAAACAAGAAAGTTATCAAACTTTTCTGGTGTTAAAAATTGAGCGAGCTTTATCCATTTATTCCAAGTTATGAACCACTAATTTTCCGAGATCGCGGCTAATAATTAATACCTAATACTCGGTGACTCCATGACCCCAATATTCTTCTTGCACTTTTACCATTCAAACTGTTAATTTGTTCATAGAAGTGTTGAAAAAACAGGATTTCTTAGGGTCTCGTTTCACCCCTGCACAGCTATGTCTCTTCCTAAATTTGGAAATGCTTTCATTTTTCCCTTCCTTCTGCAGGTTCAACTCAAGGGATGTTTTCAACCATTCGATTAGGAGTTGTTCGCTGTTATAAAGAATCCTCAGCAAACTCATTGATGTGTTCTATTCTCAGCAGACAGCGACAAAAAGAAAACTGCAGAAGTCCTGTAATTAACCAACGCGTGGCTTGCAGACTTAATAAGCGAAGGAATGTATTAATCGATAGAGACTTGATTCTTGGCTGAAACTCTTAATCACGTAAGCCTAATTGCTAGAATAGTAGGTGACTCACAGCGTTTCCCCGCATTTACGAGGTATTATTTAAGTAATTAATATGAATTAGTATCTTAATCCTTTCTCCCTCCGTACAATGAACGTTACGGGACGTTCGCAAGGAAATTATAATCAGTCTCTTTCGTCCGTGTGACAGTAATTGCCTGGATGTCTTAAACCCAGGCGTCACTCATGGCATTAATGTAGTAACGTTTATGTCGATGCACGCATTGCGTTGAAATTGTCTTGAGAGCATTTGATAAGAAATAATAAATGCGAAAACCTGAGCATTCGTCGATTTAGAAATACACTGCACTATCATAAGTACGTTGACACTTCTCCCACACCACTGATGAAGTTGGTTTGGAAGTGTGGAAATTTACTGGGTTTCGAAAGAGGAAGAATTTTCGGATGCTGAATCGGTTATTTACTGTTTGTTCTATGCTCTGTCACGATTAAGGATGAACACTTATGAAGAGAAGATTATGGTTGGGTGGTCAAAGATATAAAACGTTATTTTATGCTGTGCTTGTGGCATCTGTCGAGTGCTGGCACTAAAAGCATCGAACCTGGACGAAAGGCAATCTTAAATGTCTTCCTGATATACAACGGTACTCAGGATTCATTCAAATTGACATCAACTTCAGTAGTTTGGCCAAAGAAAAAATTAAAAAAAAATTTTAAATATCAATCGTTTAGTTCACACTGTTGAATTTTATTTTAATATTTCTCTTAAGGATTGTTTTGTTCATTGACATAAAAAAAAAACTTGTTTCTTTTGCACTTTCAAAATAAAAACTTGTCTTACATATTTTATTTTGAATATTTCAAAATTTCAGCACGGCACCTGAATTCATATAATTCAGTTTAACTGGATTAGATTCCAAAAAGGTACATAGTCTTCTGTCCAGTACTCTTCCTCACTAAAACTTTTAAGGTTACGTTTCAAATCCAGTGAGAATCCTTCTCTGGGTCTTAACCCATTAAATATAGCCGATTAAAATTAAAAATTCACGAAGACAACGACCAATTTGTACATTTTCATATGTGAAAAATTTTAGTTAAATCAGATAAATAACTTCTTAAATTTCATTATCATATGTGCGCAAAAGTTGTAATGCGAACTTGCATCGTGCATGTATGCAGAATGCTTGAACTATTGTGCAACATCCAAACATAAAAATCTGTCAACCTATGATGGGATGCTTACCCACATCCATCGTGTCATCGAATACGATAGGCGCACACTATTCTATTTTATATAAAAAAAATTTTCTTGGTAAAAGGGGTGTGATTAAAAATCCTTGATAAGTAGCGGCTTTTCCGTGTGTCATTCTCCTTCCAGGGTATCCTCCTCCCTGACCTTTCCGCAGTTCCGTTGCCAGGCGACTGCTTGATGAACTTTATTCTCCACCAAGCAATGGGAATTGTGTTATTTCAGATAAGGGAAGGTCGTGTTACGGGGGATTTGACGAACGGCTGTTTGTTCTCTCTTAGCAATGAAACGTCCGAACTCGTCAAGGAACTCCTGAAAAGAAGGCTGAAATGAAAATCTGCGGATGTGCGCGAGTTTTCTGAGTGAACGTTTCAAAATAGCCGATAATCAATGATGCTGTTCGTGTCTAATATCGCGTCCTGTGACCTCCAGTTGCGAAACGTAAAATGAGGTTTGGACCTCGGAGATGAGGTCGCCCGACTTTATTTGTGTTTCTATAATAAACTGTTTGCGGTGAGCAGCTGCCGAATTAAACTGACGTCTGTAAGGAATTGAGTGGAGAATGCGATGATGCTGAAGAAATGCCGTTTTAAGTTGAATTAATTCTCCACATAGGTAATACAGAGAACCGTTAGCAGAGTGTTAGTTATGCATTTTTTAATGAAATTCTAATGTTTGAAGACTACCTAGCTGCCCTCACGCGGTAGCATAATGTTTACGATTATTTCCGTCCATAACATGTGGAAGAGTCCTGGGTTGGGATATCGTCTTGACCAGAGAAACTTTTATGGGCTATTTGTACAGTGGACGAGTTGATTGATTTCGAGCGACAGTTATAAGGGTCCCCGTTCTGGAAATTCTGGTCTTTCATCCAGCAAAATAGGCAAGCCTACCATAGAATATACGTAATTTGCAGACAATACACAGATGCCTTATTTGCCTTGGCGCAAAATAAATCAGCCAAACCCTGGAATAAATTCAAGTCATCCTTCGATTTTACCAGCACATGCCATTGTTCAATAAGCCCAGGGAAGGGAGAAAGGAAATAACCAATATGCAGAACAGCCATGAATATATCGAGATCCTTCAGAGTCATCAGGGCGATTCTCCTCTCAAAGATGCATCGTAACGTACTGTATTTAAACGATTCACTACCTACATAGCGATGGGTCGAATTAAGAAGAATGCTCAAAATGTGTGCTACTCTTAAACGTAAAAACAATATCATTTACAGACTGTTTTAACAGCTTCTCATTTTAAAGATGGTCATGCGATCAAAATATCACCACTATCGTTTTAGTATTTTAGTAGCTAAATCATATGGGCTTTTTCTGCATCTTCCAAAATATGTATGTATTTCTATCATTCACATCTTCTCTATCGCAAATTAGTACCAGCTGTCTAATTCTGCATTAAAGTTTACCAAACTATCAATTTGAACCACTATGGAAGTCAATTCATTCCAATGTAAACTTCATGAGACCCAGCCTTCTGTTACGCTCCAAAGTTTCGTATTTATGTCCCCTGGTTCTTCTCTCTCTCTCGCCACTGAAAGCGTACCTTATTGATTCATTTTATTGATTCCCTTCAGGGCCGTATACACTCTTCCCCTCTAAGCTGTTTTGTTGCAAACTTTGCTATCCGCAACTTTCTAAGCCGTTCTTAATATGGACGATTAGCACCATTTATCAATCTGGTTGAGTCATGGCTATCTTTCTCTTAAACCTTTTATAGATGTTCTATGTCTTTTTACAAGTGTGGCATCCAAAACTAAACAGAGTATTCTGAATGCAGTCTTATCGTCGTCTTTAAGATAGACATCTTTCTCTCTCTTTGCGAAGTTCTTTTATAATAGACAGGACACCATACGCTTTCCTCAACGTCCGTTTACAGTGCATGGAAATTTTCATGTGTTATTGAATCGGAACTCCTTAGTCTTTTTTGTCATGGGCCACTCTTTACTCCATTTCCCCTTAGCTTGTAATGAATCCCTGGATTTCTCTTCCGTATGCGCAAAACCTTGCATTTAGAAGGATTAACCTTCAGTTGCCATTTTTCAGGCGATTTATGTCATTTTGGAGCAAAATTGGCCTGGTTCTGGTTGATAATCGCCCTTCCTACCTTTAAGTCATCAACAACCTTTGACAACTTCTCCTGTGCTCCCTCATCAACATCATTTAGGAAGATGAGGAGTTTCTTTTGGTAACCAACTCCATATCATCGCTAAAATTTTCAGTGCTGATCTCTGTCAATGTAATCATCTGTTTCAGCCATAATAAACCACGAACAGTAATATTAAACTCTGTATTTCTAATTCAGAGTATCAGTAAAACCCCTCCCTCCTGAAAAAGGGAAAAAATTCCAACTCTCCAGTACGTTGAAAGAACACAAAAGAGACATGCGCTGCACGCATTATACTGCAAACACGGCACCGCTAATTAACTTAGTTATTTACTTAATTTTAATTACACTGGTTCCGCTTATTTAGTGAATTCGAGGCCTGATTAAATGTAATTATAGTTTGTTCGGTACGTAACCTCTGAGACTACAAAACGAGGGGAAGCCACTAAATTCTAACAGAGCTGTTTCGGTGTTCTTTATTTGAAGTTAATTCTCTCTCTGTCATCACTTTAAAAAGTCTGTTCGTAACGCTAATTTTACTCAGGGGAAATGAACTCTCATTTCATCTAATTAGTGCTGTTTCTGTTTTTCGAATGGGAAAAGATTATAAAGTAGGAAGCGAATTCAGAGCCAAAACACGCAATTTCTTTTTGCTGAATTAAGAATTTGATAATACCAACGGGAAGGCAAAGACTATCATGAGTACGACTCGGATTCACTTCTAACAACCTGCGTCACGTTTCCAGGAGGAAATGGAAGTCTCAGCACGTCCATGTGGTGAATGAATGTACCACACACACAGTTAGCCATCATGTTACGATAAGCAGAGGAACTTTCTGCGGCTTAATGAAAACCTTCGTGGTCCATCTTACAGCAGACCCGGCCATAGATCTTTGTGAGACTGATATTGGACTAGCGAGGACGTTTCACCCATAAAATTGTTTATCGGATGGAAAAGGCCTTCACTTTGTTTCCAAGTAGGACAAGTCTCCGGTAATGCAACAGCGACCCTAATTCGTCTGTTTAATCGATTTCTGTCAGCCTTGGAAATTCTTCCAGAATGCGTAAGGAAAGTGGTCGTGTAAATGGATTTCATTTGGCTAAGTACGCTTTGCCAATTGCTGAAATCTGGTGTTTTACATTCTGTAAGGATCTGGATAACTGGAGCGAATCTTTTAGCAGAAACACCGCAACGGACGAATGGTACACATCGGTATCACTTATTTGATTTTATTTGTAGAAGGCTTTCAATGTCTGTTACCTTTTGATATTACTTTAACAACAATAAATGGTGGCAGGTAGTTTCAAATAATTTCCATAAACTGTTATCTTTCTTTGCAATTGATACATCATGCTTTTATACGTAAATGACTGCATTGCTTTAATAAATAAATAAAATATTTTCTGTTAATACTACGAGATAACCACATGGTCAGAGGAGTTCACAAGATAGAGATTAATACATGAAACAGCACCATATTTAGCAGTCATCCACTTGAACCCCGTTCATTCAGCAAGTGTATTTCTTCAGCCTCTCGCCTCACCATTCGGCTGACATCATGTGTAAATTTAAAGGGAAAATAAATAAATAAAATGACTTCAGCATGTCGGATGGAGATGAAGATAATAGGCACGCACACGCACGCGAAAGAAACTTTTTAGTGCAAAGGGTCAGCTGTGTTCTGGTCTTGTGATTTTGTAATATTCCTGAAAGCCTATATCTCGTTTACCGTTGATATTTTTATTTGTTTTCTCTGGTTGGGGACCCGAGAGATTCTTTTGTTTTCATTTGGCTCTGCTCCATCAGACAACGCCGAGCATTTTTTCCTTTGACTGGATAGGAAATAGTTACGCTACAGATGAAAGCATTGCATAGAAGAAAACGATTTGTTTTTGCTTAAAGATTTCTCAATCCCTTCGAATGTGTTTTGTAAATAAAATCATAAGTGAATATTTGGAAGACTAGTGATTTTTTTACACGTATTTCTTCCGATCTCTGAATGCTGCTGCGATGGTTCGTTCAGAGATGTCATTGGCCAAATAGAGAATGGACGAAGCAGCTGTCTTTCGGCTAGGAAACATTCTTGGGCATCCTTCATCGTTAGAAACAACCAAGAGTCACTAATGTTACAGGGTTATGCAAGCGTGGAGGATGTCGGATAACTTCAATTTTGTTTTCTGTAAAAGAAATTCCATCTTAGCAACATTGGGCGGAGCATTTTCCTCATACGCTGCTCGACAAAATTAACAGAACAAAATGTTTTTCATGAATATTTTATTCTGAACTGTCTAGCCGAAGGCAAATATTTGATATAATACGCATCTTAGCATGCAAATTCCGAGTATCTAATAGAAATCGATCTACAACCTTACAGAGCTGCACATTAT